>NC_052338.1:36684729-36845857 GCF_016432855.1 Salvelinus namaycush | reverse complement strand
TTAGAATGGATTCTGTTGAACACGGCATTAGAATGGAATTCTATTGAACACACCATTAGAATGGGATTCTGTTGAACACGGCATTAGAATGGAATTCTGTTGAACACGACATTAGAATGGAATTCTGTTGAACACGGCACTAGAATGGAGTTCTGTTGAACACGGCATCAACATGGAATTCTATTGAGCACGGCATTAGAATGGAATTCTGAGCACATAATTCAACTGAATTCTATTGAGCACGACATCAGAATGGAATTCTACTGCACACGGCAGTAGAATGGAATTCCATTGAACACGGCATCAGAATGGAATTCTATTGAGCATGGCATCAGAATGGAATTCTATTGAGCACGACATCAGAATGGAATTCTATTGAACACGACAGTAGAATGGAATTCCATTGATCACGGCGTTAGAACGGAATTCTATTGAGCACGGCATCGACATGGAATTCTATTGAACACGGCATTAGAATGGAATTCTGTTGAACACGGCATTAGAATGGAATTCTGTTGAACACGGCATTAGAATGGAATTTTATTGAACACAACATTGGAATGGAATTCTGTTGAACACGGCATTAGAATGGAATTCTGTTGAACACGGCATTAGAATGGAATTCTATTGAACACGCCATTAGAATGGGATTCTGTTGAACACGGCATTAGAATGGAATTCTGTTGAACACGGCATTAGAATGGAATTCTGTTGAACACGGCATTGGAATTCCATTCTATTGAACACGGCATCAGAATGGAATTCTGTTGAACACGGCACTAGAATGGAGTTCTGTTGAACACGGCATTAGAATGGAATTCTGTTGAACACGGCATTAGAATGGAATTCTGTTGAACACGGCATCAACATGGAATTCTATTGAGCACGGCATTAGAATGTAATTCTGAGCACATAATTCAACTGAATTCTATTGAGCACGACATCAGAATGGAATTCTACTGCACACGACAGTAGAATGGAATTCCATTGAACACAGCATCAGAATGGAATTCTATTGAGCATGTCATCAGAATGGAATTCTATTGAGCACGACATCAGAATGGAATTCTATTGAACACGACAGTAGAATGGAATTCCATTGATCACGGCATTAGAATGGAATTCTGTTGAACACGGCATTAGAATGGAATTCTATTGAACACGGCATTAGAATAGAATTCTGTTGAACACGGCATTAGAATGGAATTCTGTTGAACACGGCATTAGAATGGAATTCTGTTGAACACGGCATTAGAATGGGATTCTGTTGAACACGGCATTAGAATGGAATTCTGTTGAACACGGCATTAGAATGGAATTCTATTGAACACGGCATTAGAATGGGATTCTGTTGAACACGGCATTAGAATGGGATTCTGTTGAACACGGCATTAGAATGGGATTCTGTTGAACACGGCATTAGAATGGGATTCTGTTGAACACGGCATTAGGTTGGAATTCTGTTGAACACGGCATTAGAATGGAATTCTGTTGAACACGGCATTAGAATGGAATTCTGTTGAACACGGCATTAGAATGGAATTCTATTGAACACGGCATTAGAATGGGATTCTGTTGAACACGGCATTAGAATGGGATTCTGTTGAACACGGCATTAGAATGGGATTCTGTTGAACACGGCATTAGAATGGAATTCTGTTGAACACGGCATTGGAATTCCATTCTATTGAACACAGCACTAGAATGGAGTTCTGTTGAACACGGCATTAGAATGGAATTCTGTTGAACACGGCATTAACATGGAATTCTATTGAGCACGGCATTAGAATGTAATTCTGAGCACATAATTCAACTGAATTCTATTGAGCACGACATCAGAATGGAATTCTACTGCACACGGCAGTAGAATGGAATTCCATTGAACACGGCATCAGAATGGAATTCTATTGAGCACGGCATCAGAATGGAATTCTATTGAGCACGACATCAGAATGGAATTCTATTGAACACGACAGTAGAATGGAATTCCATTGATCACGGCGTTAGAACGGAATTCTATTGAGCACGGCATCGACATGGAATTCTATTGAGCATGGCATTAGAATGGAATTTTATTGAACACAACATTGGAATGGAATTCTATTGAACACGGCATTAGAATGGAATTCTATTGAACACGGCATCGGAATGTAATTCTATTGAACACAACATTGGAATGGAATTCTATTGAACACGGCATTAGAATGGAATTCTATTGAACACGGCATTAGAATGGAATTCTGTTGAACACGGCAGTAGAATGGATTTCTATTGAACACGGCAATAGAATGGAATTCTATTGAACACGGCATCCGAATGGAAATATATTGAAAACCGCATTAGAATTGAATTCTAATGAACACGGCATTAGAATGGAATTCTATTGAACACGGCATTAGAATGGAATTCTGTTGAACACGGCATTAGAATGGAATTCTGTTGAACACGGCATTAGAATGGAATTCTGTTGAACACGGCATTAGAATGGAATTCTATTGAACACGGCACTAGAATGGATTTCTGTTTAACACGGCACTAGAATAGAATTCTGTTGAACACGGCATTAGATTGGAATTCTATTGAACACGGCATTAGAATGGAATTCTGTTGAACGCGGCATTAGAATGGAATTCTGTTGAACACGGCATTAGAATGGAATTCTGTTGAACACGGCATTAGAATGGAATTCTATTGAACACGGCATTAGAATGGAATTCTGTTGAACACGGCATTAGAATGGAATTCTGTTGAACACGGCATTAGAATGGAATTCTGTTGAACACGGCATTAGAATGGAATTCTGTTGAACACGGCATTAGAATGGAATTCTGTTGAACACGGCATTAGAATGGAATTCTGTTGAACACGGCATTAGAATGGAATTCTGTTGATCATGGCATTAGAATGGAATTCTGTTGAACACGGCATTAGAATGGAATTCTGTTGAACACGGCATTAGAATGGAATTCTGTTGAACACGGCATTAGAATGGAATTCTATTGATCACGGCATCAACATGGAATTCTATTGAGCACGGCATTAGAATGTAATTCTGAGCACATAATTCAACTGAATTCTATTGAGCACGACATCAGAATGGAATTCTACTGCACACGACAGTAGAATGGAATTCCATTGAACACGGCATCAGAATGGAATTCTATTGAGCATGGCATCAGAATGGAATTCTATTGAGCACGACATCAGAATGGAATTCTATTGAACATGACAGTAGAATGGAATTCCATTGAACACGGCATCAGAATGGAATTCTATTGAGCATGGCATCAGAATGGAATTCTATTGAGCACGACATCAGAATGGAATTCTATTGAACACGACAGTAGAATGGAATTCCATTGATCACGGCGTTAGAACGGAATTCTATTGAGCACGGCATCGACATGGAATTCTATTGAGCATGGCATTAGAATGGAATTTTATTGAACACAACATTGGAATGGAATTCTATTGAACACGGCATTAGAATGGAATTCTATTGAACACGGCATCGGAATGTAATTCTATTGAACACAACATTGGAATGGAATTCTATTGAACACGGCATTAGAATGGAATTCTATTGAACACGGCATTAGAATGGAATTCTGTTGAACACGGCAGTAGAATGGATTTCTATTGAACACGGCAATAGAATGGAATTCTATTGAACACGGCATCCGAATGGAAATATATTGAAAACCGCATTAGAATTGAATTCTAATGAACACGGCATTAGAATGGAATTCTATTGAACACGGCATTAGAATGGAATTCTGTTGAACACGGCATTAGAATGGAATTCTGTTGAACACGGCATTAGAATGGAATTCTGTTGAACACGGCATTAGAATGGAATTCTATTGAACACGGCACTAGAATGGAGTTCTGTTGAACACGGCACTAGAATAGAATTCTGTTGAACACGGCATTAGATTGGAATTCTATTGAACACGGCATTAGAATGGAATTCTGTTGAACGCGGCATTAGAATGGAATTCTGTTGAACACGGCATTAGAATGGAATTCTGTTGAACACGGCATTAGAATGGAATTCTATTGAACACGGCATTAGAATGGAATTCTGTTGAACACGGCATTAGAATGGAATTCTGTTGAACACGGCATTAGAATGGAATTCTGTTGAACACGGCATTAGAATGGAATTCTGTTGAACACGGCATTAGAATGGAATTCTGTTGAACACGGCATTAGAATGGAATTCTGTTGAACACGGCATTAGAATGGAATTCTGTTGATCATGGCATTAGAATGGAATTCTGTTGAACACGGCATTAGAATGGAATTCTGTTGAACACGGCATTAGAATGGAATTCTGTTGAACACGGCATTAGAATGGAATTCTATTGAACACGGCATTAACATGGAATTCTATTGAGCACGGCATTAGAATGTAATTCTGAGCACATAATTCAACTGAATTCTATTGAGCACGACATCAGAATGGAATTCTACTGCACACGACAGTAGAATGGAATTCCATTGAACACGGCATCAGAATGGAATTCTATTGAGCATGGCATCAGAATGGAATTCTATTGAGCACGACATCAGAATGGAATTCTATTGAACATGACAGTAGAATGGAATTCCATTGATCACGGCGTTAGAACGGAATTCTATTGAGCACGGCATCGACATGGAATTCTATTGAGCATGGCATTAGAATGGAATTTTATTGAACACAACATTGGAATGGAATTCTATTGAACACGGCATTAGAATGGAATTCTATTGAACACGGCATTAGAATTGAATTATGTTGAGCACAGCATCAGAATGGAATTCTTTTGAGCACATAATTAGAACTGAATTATATTGAACACGGCATCAGAATGGAATTCTATTGAGCACGGCATCAGAATGGAATTTTATTGAGCACGGCATTAGAATGGAATTCTATTGAACACGGCATCAGAATGGAATTCTATTGAACACGGCATCAGAATGGAATTCCATTGAACACGGCATCAGCATGGAATTCTATTGGGCACGGCATCAGAATGGAATTCTGTTGTGCACGGCATCAGAATGGAATTCTGTTGAACACGGCATCAGAATGGAATTCTGTTGAACACGGCATTAGAATGGAATTCTGTTGAACACGGCATTAGAATGGAATTCTGTTGAACACGGCATTAGAATGGAATTCTGTTGAACACGGCATTAGAATGGAATTCTGTTGAACACAGCATTAGAATGGAATTCTGTTGGGCACGGCACCAGAATGGAATTCTGTTGAACACGGCATCAGAATGGATTTCTATTGAACATGGCATTAGAATGGAAACCTAAGATGGCGCCGAAGAACATGGCTGACGTTTTACATTCTCCCAACCAATTGTGCTATTTTGTTATTATTTTTTGCGTTTTGTCTAAATTATTTTTTAACGTATCCTGTACATAATGTTGCTGCTACCGTCTCTTATGACCAAAAATAACTTCTGGACATCAGAAAAGAGATTACTTACCGCAGACTGGAAAAAACGTTTTCCTTTAACGAGTCCGACGAGAAGGATACCCTGCTTTCACTGGAACAGGCCCAGAACCACGCCGTTTGCGTGAAGAAAAGACACCGGAAAAGGGGCCGCAGATCGGGCAGCCTCCTGGAGAATCCGGAGGCGAGCGAGTAAACTCCCACTGCCTTCCGTTCTTCTTGCTAACGTGCAATCATTGGAAAATAAAATTGATGACTTACGATTAAGATTATCCTACCAATGGGACATTAAGAACTGTAACATCTTATGTTTCACCGAGACATGGCTGAACGAAGATATGGACAATAAATAGCTTGCAGGATTTTCCATGCACCGGCAGAACAGAGACACTACCTCTGGTAAGACGAGGGGTGGGGGTGTGTGTCTTTTTGTCAATAACAGCTGGTGTGTGATGTCTAATATTAAAAAAGTCTCGAGGTATTGCTCACCTGAGGTAGAGTACCTTATTATAAGCTGTAGACCACACTATCTACCAAGAGAGTTCTCATCTGTATTATTCGTTGCCGTCTATTTACCACCACAGAACGAAGCTGGCACTAAGACCGCACTCAACCAACTCTATAAAGTCATAAGCAAAGAAGAAAATGCTCATCTAGAAGCTTCGCTCCTAATGGCCGGGGACTTTAACGCAGGCAAATTTAAATCAGTTTTACCAAATTTTTATCAGCATGTCACATGTGCAACCAGGGAAAAAAAATCCTAGACCAACTTTACTCCACACACAGATATGCATACAAAGCTCTCCCCCGCCCTCCATTTGTCAAATCTGACCATAATTCTGTCCTCCTTCATTTTAGCTTGAAAGCAGGAAGTACCAGTGACTCGCTCAAAACGGAACTGGTCAGATGACACGGATGCTACACTACAGGACTATTTTGCTAGCACAGACTGGAATATGTTCCGGGATTCATCCAATGGCATTGAGGAGTACACCAAGTCAGTCATCGGCTTCATCAATAAGTGCATCGATGAAGTCGTCTCCACAGTGACCGTACGTACATATCCCCACCAGAAGCCATGGATTACAGGCAACATCCGCATCGAGCTAAAGGCTAGAGCTGCTGCTTTCAAGGAGCGGGAGACAAGAAATCCTGCTATGCCCTCATACGAACCGATAAACAATACAGGATTAAAATTGAATCCTACTACACCGGCTCTGATGCTCATTGGATCTCGATCGCAATCATATTTCCCTTTCTCACCTGGACAAAAGGAACACCTATGTGAGAATGCTGTTCATTGACTACAGCTCAGCGTTCAACACCAGAGTGCCCACGAAGCTCATCACTAATCTAAGGACCCTGGGACTAAAGACCTCCTTCTGCAACTGGATCCTGGACTTCCTGACGGGCCGCCCCCAGGTGGTAAGGGTAGGCAACAACACGTCTGCCACGCTGATCCTTAACACTGGGGCCTCTCAGGGGTGTGTACTTAGTCCCCTCCTGTATTCCCTGTTCACCCACGACTGCGTGGCCAAACACGACTCTAACACCATCATTAAGTTTGCTGACAATACAACAGTGGTAGGCCTGATTGGCGACAACGATGAGACGGCCTACAATCGTGGCCAAAAGTTTTGATAATGACACAAATATTAATTTCCACAAAGTTTGCTGCTTCAGTATCTTTAGATATTTTTGTCAGATGTTACTATGGAATACAGAAGTATAATTACAAGCATTTCATAAGTGTCAAAGGCTTTTATTGACAATTACATGAAGTTGATGCAAAGAGTCAATATTTGCAGTGTTGACCCTTCTTTTTCAAGACCTCTGCAATCCGCCCTAGCATGCTGTCAATTAACTTCTGGGCCACATCCTGACTGATGGCAGCCCAGTCTTGCATAATCAATGCTTGGAGTTTGTCAGAATTTGTGGGTTTTTGTTTGTCCACCCGCGTCTTGAGGATTGACCACAAGTTCTCACTGGGATTAAGGTCTGGGGAGTTTCCTGGCCATGTACCCAACATATCAATGTTTTGTTCTCCGAGCCACTTAGTTATCACTTTTGCCTTATGGCAAGGTGCTCCATCATGCTGGAAAAGGCATTGTTCGTCACCAAACTGTTCTTGGATGGTTGGGAGAAGTTGCTCTCGGAGGATGTGTTGGTACCATTCTTTATTCATGGCTGTGTTCTTAGGCAAAATTGTGAGTGAGTCCGCTCCCTTGGCTGAAAAGCAACCCCACACATGAATGGTCTCAGGATGCTTTACTGTTGGCATGACACAGGACTGATGGTAGCGCTCACCTTGTCTTCTCCGGACAAGCTTTTTTCCGGATGACCCAAACAATTGGAAAGGGGATTCATCAGAGAAAATGACTTTTCCCCAGTCCTCAGCAGTCCAATCCCTGTACCTTTTGCAGAATATCAGTCTGTGCCTGATGTTTTTCCTGGAGAGAAGTGGCTTCTTTGCTGCCCTTCTTGACACCAGGCCATCCTCCAAAAGTCTTCGCCTCACTGTGCGTGCAGATGCACTCACACCTGCCTGCTGCCATTCCCGAGCAAGCTCTGTACTGGTGGTGCCCCGATCCCGCAGCTGAATAAACTTTAGGAGACGGTCCTGGCGCTTGCTGGACTTTCTTGGGCGCCCTGAAGCCTTCTTCACAACAATTGAACCGCTCTCCTTGAAGTTCTTGATGATCAGATAAATGGTTGATTTAGGTGCAATCTTACTGGCAGCAATATCTTTGCCTGTGAAGCCCTTTTTGTGCAAAGCAATGATGACGGCATGTGCTTCCTTGCAGGTAACCATGGCTGACAGAGGAAGAACAATGATTCCAAGCACCACCCTCCTTTTGAAGCTTCCAGTCTGTTATTCGAACTCAATCAGCATGACAGAGTGATCTCCAGCCTTGTCCTCGTCAACACTCACACCTGTGTTAACGAGAGAATCACTGACATGATGTCAGCTGGTCCTTTTGTGGCAGGGCTGAAATGCAGTGGAAATGTTTTTGGGGGATTCAGTTCATTTGCATGGTAAAGAGGGACTTTGCAATTAATTGCAATTCATCTGATCACCCTTCATAACATTCTGGATTATATGCAAATTGCCATCATATAAACTGAGGCAGCAGACTTTGTGAAAATGAATATTTGTGTCATTCTCAAAACTTTTGGCCACAACTGTATAGGGAGGTCAGAGAACTGGCAGTGTGGTGCCAGGACAACAACTTCTCCTTCAATGTGAGCAAGACAAAGGAGATGATCGTGGACTACAGGAAAAGGCGGGCCGAACAGGCCCCCATTAACATAGTGTGGTGTAGTGGAGCGGGTCGAGAGTTTCAAGTTCCTTGGCGTCCACATCACCAACTAACTGTCATGGTCCAAACATTCCAAGACAGTTGTGAATAGGGCACAATAAAACCTATTCACCCTCAGGAGACTGAAAACATTTGGCATGGGTTCCCAGATCATCAAAAGGTTCTACAGCTGCACCATCGAGAGCACTCTGACCGGTTGCATCACCGCCTGGTATGGCAGCTGCCTGGCATCTGACCGTAAGCCACTACAGAGAGTAATGCGAACGGCCCAATACATCACTGGGGCCAAGCTTACTGCCATCCAGGACCTAAATACTAGGCGGTGTCAGAGGAAAGCCCATACAATTGTCAGAGACTCCAGTCACCCAAGTTATAGACTGTTTTCTCTGCTACTGCAGGGTAAGTGGTACCTGAGCGCCAAGTCTAGGACCAAAAGGCTCCTCAACAGCTTCTACCCCCAAGCCATTAGACTGCTGAACAATTCATAAAATCGCCACCGGACAATTTACACCCCCCCCCTCTTTTGTACAATGCTGCTACTGGCTGTTTGTTTGTTATCTATGCATAGTCACTTCACCCCCACCTACATGTACAAATTACCTCAACTAGCTTGTACCCCCGCACACTGACTCGGTACCGGTACCTCCTCTATTTAGCCTCCACATTGACTCGGTACCGGTACCCCCTGTATATAGCCTCCACATTGACTCTGTACCGGTACCCCCTGTATATAGCCTCCACATTGACTCTGTACCGGTACCCCCTGTATATAGCCTCCACATTGACTCTGTACCGGTGCACCCTGTATATAGCCTCCACATTGACTCTGTACCGTAACACCCTGTATATAGCCTCCACATTGACTCTGTACCGGTGCACCCTGTATATAGCCTCCACATTGACTCTGTACCGGTACCCCCTGTATATAGCCTCCACATTGACTCTGTACCGGTGCCCCCTGTATATAGCCTCCACATTGACTCTGTACCGTAACACCCTGTATATAGCCTCCACATTGACTCTGTACCGGTACCCCCTGTATATAGCCTCCACATTGACTCGGTACCGGTACCCCCTGTATATAGCCTCCACATTGACTCTGTACCGTAACACCCTGTATATAGCCTCCACACTGACTCTGTACCGGTACCCCCTGTATATTGCCTCCACACTGACTCTGTACCGGTACCCCCTGTATATAGCCTCCACATTGACTCTGTACCGTAACACCCTGTATATAGCCTCCACATTGACTCTGTACCGGTACCCCCTGTATATAGCCTCCACATTGACTCTGTACCGTAACACCCTGTATATAGCCTCCACATTGACTATGTACCGTAACACCCTGTATATAGCCTCCATATTGGCTCTGTACCGTAACACCCTGTATATAGCCTCCACATTGACTCTGTACCGGTACCCCCTGTATATAGCCTCCACATTGACTCTGTACCGTAACACCCTGTATATAGCCTCCACATTGACTCTGTACCGTAACACCCTGTATATAGCCTCCACATTGACTCTGTACCGGTACCCCCTGTATATAGCCTCCATATTGGCTCTGTACCGGTACCCCCTGTATATAGCCTCCACACTGACTCTGTACCGGTACCTCCTGTATATAGTCTCCACATTGACTCTGTACCGGTACCCCCTGTATATAGCCTCCATATTGACTCTGTACCGGTACCACCTGTATATAGCCTCCACACTGACTCAGTACCGGTACCCCCTGTATATAGCCTCCACATTGACTCTGTACTGGTACCCCCTGTATATAGCCTCCATATTGACTCTGTACCGGTACCCCCTGTATATAGCCTCCATATTGACTCTGTACCGGTACCCCCTGTATATAGCCTCCACATTGACTCTGTACCGGTACCCCCTGTATATAGCCTCCACATTGGCTCTGTACCGGTACCCCCTGTATATAGTCTCCACATTGACTCTGTACCGTAATACCCTGTATATAACCTCCACATTGACTCTGTACCGGTACCCCCTGTATATAGCCTCCACATTGACTCTGTACCGGTACCCCCTGTATATAGCCTCCACATTGGCTCTGTACCGGTACCCCCTGTATATAGTCTCCACATTGACTCTGTACCGGTACCCCCTGTATATAGCCTCCACATTGACTCTGTACCGGTACCCCCTGTATATAGCCTCCACATTGACTCTGTACCGGTACCCCCTGTATATAGCCTCCACATTGGCTCTGTACCGGTACCCCCTGTATATAGTCTCCACATTGACTCTGTACCGGTACCCCCTGTATATAGCCTCCACATTGGCTCTGTACCGGTACCCCCTGTATATAGCCTCCACATTGACTCTGTACCGGTACCCCCTGTATATAGCCTCCACATTGACTCTGTACCGTAACACCCTGTATATAGCCTCCACATTGACTCTGTACCGGTACCCCCTGTATATAGCCTCCACATTGGCTCTGTACCGGTACCCCCTGTATATAGTCTCCACATTGACTCTGTACCGGTACCCCCTGTATATAGCCTCCACATTGACTCTGTACCGGTACCCCCTGTATATAGTCTCCACATTGACTCTGTACCGGTACCCCCTGTATATAGCCTCCACATTGACTCTGTACCGGTACCCCCCTGTATATAGCCTCCACATTGACTCTGTACCGGTACCCCCTGTATATAGCCTCCACATTGACTCTGTACCGGTACCCCCTGTATATAGCCTCCACATTGACTCTGTACCGGTACCCCCTGTATATAGCCTCCACATTGACTCTGTACCGGTACCCCCTGTATATAGCCTCCACATTGACTCTGTACCGGTACCCCCTGTATATAGCCTCCACATTGACTCTGTACCGGTACCCCCTGTATATAGCCTCCACATTGACTCTGTACCGGTACCCCCTGTATATAGCCTCCACATTGACTCTGTACCGGTACCCCCTGTATATAGTCTCCACATTGACTCTGTACCGGTACCCCCTGTATATAGCCTCCACATTGACTCTGTACCGGTACCCCCCTGTATATAGCCTCCACATTGACTCTGTACCGGTACCCCCTGTATATAGCCTCCACATTGACTCTGTACCGGTACCCCCTGTATATAGCCTCCACATTGACTCTGTACCGGTACCCCCTGTATATAGCCTCCACATTGACTCTGTACCGGTACCCCCTGTATATAGCCTCCACATTGACTCTGTAACGGTACCCCCTGTATATAGCCTCCACATTGACTCTGTACCGTAACACCCTGTATATAGTCTCCACATTGACTCTGTACCGGTACCCCCTGTATATAGCCTCCACATTGGCTCTGTACCGGTACCCCCTGTATATAGCCTCCACATTGACTCTGTACCGGTACCCCCTGTATATAGCCTCCACATTGACTCTGTACCGGTACCCCCTGTATATAGCCTCCACATTGACTCTGTACCGGTACCCCCTGTATATAGCCTCCACATTGACTCTGTACCGGTACCCCCTGTATATAGTCTCCACATTGACTCTGTACCGGTACCCCCTGTATATAGCCTCCACATTGACTCTGTACCGGTACCCCCTGTATATAGCCTCCACATTGACTCTGTACCGGTACCCCCTGTATATAGCCTCCACATTGACTCGGTACCAGTACCACCTGTATATAGCCTCCACATTGACTCTGTACCGGTACCCCCTGTATATAGCCTCCACATTGACTCTGTACCGGTACCCCCTGTATATAGCCTCCACATTGACTCTGTACCGGTACCCCCTGTATATAGTCTCCACATTGACTCTGTACCGGTACCCCCTGTATATAGTCTCCACATTGACTCTGTACCGGTACCCCCTGTATATAGCCTCCACATTGACTCTGTACCGGTACCCCCCTGTATATAGCCTCCACACTGACTCAGTACCGGTACCCCCTGTATATAGCCTCCACATTGACTCTGTACCGGTACCACCTGTATATAGCCTCCACATTGGCTCTGTACCGTAACACCCTGTATTCAGCCTCCTTATTGTTATTGTGTTACTTTATATTATTACTTTTTATTTTAGTTTATTTGGTCAATATTTTCTTCTTCTTGAACTGTGCTGTTGGTTAAGGGCTTGTCAGTAAGCATTTCACGGTAAAGTCTACACTTGTTGTATTCGGATCATATGACAAATAAAGTTGGATTTGTTTTGAATTCTATTGAGCACAGCATTAGAATGGTATTCTATTGAGCACAGCATTAGAATGGTATTCTATTGAACACCACATTAGAATGGTATTCTATTGAGCACAGCATTAGAATGGTATTCTATTGAACACCACATTAGAATGGTATTCTATTGAACACCACATTAGAATGGTATTCTATTGAGCACAGCATTAGCATGGTATTCTATTGAGCACAGCATTAGAATGGTATTCTATTGAACACCACATTAGAATGGTATTCTATTGAACACCACATTAGCATGGTATTCTATTGAACACCACATTAGAATGGTATTCTATTGAACACCACATTAGCATGGTATTCTATTGAACACCACATTAGAATGGTATTCTATTGAACACCACATTAGAATGGTATTCTATTGAACACCACATTAGAATGGTATTCTATTGAACACCACATTAGAATGGTATTCTATTGAACACCACATTAGCATGGTATTCTATTGAAAACCACATTAGCATGGTATTCTATTGAACACCACATTAGAATGGTATTCTATTGAACACCACATTAGCATGGTATTCTATTGAACACCACATTAGCATGGTATTCTATTGAACACCACATTAGAATGGTATTCTATTGAACACCACATTAGCATGGTATTCTATTGAACACCACATTAGAATGGTATTCTATTGAACACCACATTAGAATGGTATTCTATTGAACACCACATTAGAATGGTATTCTATTGAACACCACATTAGCATGGTATTCTATTGAACACCACATTAGCATGGTATTCTATTGAACACCACATTAGCATGGTATTCTATTGAACACCACATTAGAATGGTATTCTATTGAACACCACATTAGAATGGTATTCTATTGAACACCACATTAGCATGGTATTCTATTGAACACCACATTAGCATGGTATTCTATTGAACACCACATTAGAATGGTATTCTATTGAACACCACATTATAATGGTATTCTATTGAGCACAGCATTAGAATGGTATTCTATTGAACACCACATTAGCATGGTATTCTATTGAACACCACATTAGAATGGTATTCTATTGAACACCACATTAGCATGGTATTCTATTGAACACCACATTAGAATGGTATTCTATTGAACACCACATTAGCATGGTATTCTATTGAACACCACATTAGCATGGTATTCTATTGAACACCACATTAGCATGGTATTCTATTGAACACCACATTAGCATGGTATTCTATTGAACACCACATTAGAATGGTATTCTATTGAACACCACATTAGCATGGTATTCTATTGAACACCACATTAGCATGATATTCTATTGAACACCACATTAGCATGGTATTCTATTGAACACCACATTAGCATGGTATTCTATTGAACACCACATTAGAATGGTATTCTATTGAACACCACATTAGCATGGTATTCTATTGAACACCACATTAGAATGGTATTCTATTGAGCACAGCATTAGAATGGTATTCTATTGAACACCACATTAGCATGGTATTCTATTGAACACCACATTAGCATGGTATTCTATTGAACACCACATTAGCATGGTATTCTATTGAACACCACATTAGAATGGTATTCTATTGAGCACAGCATTAGAATGGTATTCTATTGAACACCACATTAGCATGGTATTCTATTGAACACCACATTAGCATGGTATTCTATTGAACACCACATTAGCATGGTATTCTATTGAGCACAGCATTAGAATGGTATTCTATTGAGCACAGCATTAGAATGGTATTCTATTGAACACCACATTAGCATGGTATTGAAGGAATCTAATAGGCTGGTGTTGCCAGACTTTCTAGTCTTGTTCTTTACTCAAACTGGTGTGAGAAGGACAAATATCCAGGCATGAATGTCTGACATCTTAGTATTCCTCTGTGTTTGTGAATGTTGGGTTTTAAACATTTGCAGGACAATCAATCAGTCAATCAATCAATCAGCTAACTCTCCCCATTCTCCCTTTTAGGATCCTGGTGAACATGGACGACAACATCATAGAGCATTACTCTAATGAAGACACCTTCATCCTGAGTATAGAGAGCTACGCTGACGCCTACAAGGTCACACTCACCGAAATATGATGTCTGAAGGAGTGTAGGGCCGGGGGGACAGGACAATACAGGAGGACTGAGTGTAGGGCCACGGGGACAGACAGGACAGTACAGGAGGACTGGATTGTGGGCCGGGGGGACATGACAGGAGGACTGGATTGGGGCCAGGAGGACAGGACAGTACAGGAAGACTGGATTGGGGCCAGGAGGACAGGACAGTACAGGAGGACTGGATTGGGAATGGGGGGACAGGACAGTACAGGAAGACTGGATTGGGGCCGGAGGGACAGGACAGTACAGGAGAACTGAGTGTAGGGCCAGGGGACAGGACCGTACAGGAGGACTGGATTGAGGCAGGGGGAACAGGACCGTACAGGAGGACTGGATTGGGGCCGAGGAGGGACCGGGAGCAGGAGGACTGGATTGGGGCCGAGGAGGGACCGGGAGCAGAAGCACCGGTTCCAATCCAAGTGCCAACGCTGTTAAGCAAACTCCAGACGTTTACATTTGTTGGATGACATGAAAACAGAGCTCTTTGGCCAGGCTTCGAAATGAGAATGTATGAGCAGAAAATAACCTCATACCTACTGGAAAATATGGTGGTGGATCTTTGATGTTAAGGGGATATTTACCTTCCACTGGTCCTGGGGCCCTTTGTTAAGGTCAACAGCATCATCAACTTTACCCAGTACAAGGACATTTTAGCCAAACAACCTGGTTGCCTCTGTCAGGAGGCTGAAACTTGGCCGTAAGAGGATCTTCCAGCAAGACAATAACCTCAAGCACACATTAAAATACACAAAGAAATTGTTAATTGGCCACAAAATCAACAGCAATGGCCATTTTAGTCTCCAGACTTGAAACCCACTGAAAACCTGTGGTTTGATTTGAAGAGGGCAGTCCATAAGACCAGGACAAAGGATATCAACGACCTGGAAGGATTCTGTAAAGAGGAATGGTCTCAGATCCCTCCAAGTGTTCTCCAACATAAAACATTTTAGAAAAAGGCTCAGAGCCGTTATCCTCGCAAGGTGAGGTATTGAAAGCAAGCTCTAGCCATAGGCAACATACAGACAGAGTACACAACACTACAGACAGAGTACTCAACACTACAGACATCGTACTCAAGAGAGTACACAACACTACAGACATAGTACTCAAGAGAGTACACACCACTACAGACAGAGTACTCAACAGAGTACTCAACACTACAGACATAGTACTCAACAGAGTACTCAACACTATAGACAGAGTACTCAACACTACAAATAGAGTACTCAACACTACAAATAGAGTACTCAACACTACAGACAGATGGCATATGAACTGATCTCTTCACAGCCTACATGATCTAGTTATAGTGTGTTACTCCCTCACTGGAACAGGTTAACGTGATCTAGTTATAGTGTGTTACTCCCTCACTGGAACAGGTTAACGTGATCTAGTTATAGTGTGTTACTCCCTCACTGGAACAGGTTAACATGATCTAGTTATAGTGTGTTACTCCCTCAATGGAACAGGTTAACGTGATCTAGTTATAGTGTGTTACTCCCTCAATGGAACAGGTTAACGTGATCTAGTTATAGTGTGTTACTCCCTCACTGGAACAGGTTAACATGATCTAGTTATAGTGTGTTACTCCCTCAATGGAACAGGTTAACGTGATCTAGTTATAGTGTGTTACTCCCTCAATGGAACAGGTTAACGTGATCTAGTTATAGTGTGTTACTCCCTCACTGGAACAGGTTAACATGATCTAGTTATAGTGTGTTACTCCCTCAATGGAACAGGTTAACGTGATCTAGTTATAGTGTGTTACTCCCTCAATGGAACAGGTTAACGTGATCTAGTTATAGTGTGTTACTCCCTCACTGGAACAGGTTAACATGATCTAGTTATAGTGTGTTACTCCCTCAATGGAACAGGTTAACATGTAGAATCCTTGGATCCTGAGGGATGTTTTTATCTGTTACTTCAACCTGTCAGACTCTACTGAGCTTTTACTGTCAATATAAATATTTTGCGGTTGTATGTTGAGCATGTATAGTTTTACATGGTTTTGCCAAATTACCATGGCTAGTTGACAAAAGGGCTATTTACATTTACATATTAGTCATTTAGCAGATGCTCTTATCCAGAGAGACTTACAGTTAGTGCTTTCATCTTAAGATAGCTAGGTGGGACAACCGCATATCACAGTCATAGTAAGTCAGACTCATAGTAAGTCAGACTCATAGTAAGTCAGACTCTTTCTAGTCAGAGCTAGAAAGTAGGGGAAAAGTCAAGTGCGAGTGTTTGTTCACGAAAGGCATTTTTTTTTAATTCAGTGTATTGTAATGTTGTATATACATTTAAGAAAATCTAAGTATACTGAACAAAAATATAAATGCAACATGCAACAATTTCAAATATGTTAATGAGTTACAGTTCATATAAGTTTATCAGTAAATTGAAATGAATAAATTAGGCCCTAATCTATGGATTTCACGTGACTGGACAGGGGTGCAGCTGCCTTAATGTTGCTGGACCCCAGGAAGAGTAGACAGCAGCTAATGGGGATCCATAATAAATACAAATACAGCCAAGGGTGGGCCTGGGAGGGCACAGGCCCACCCACTGGGGAGCCAGGCCCAGCCAATCTGAATGAGTTTTTCCCCACAAAAGGGTTTTTATTACAGACAGAAAAACTCCTCAGTTTCATCAGCTGTGGCTGGTCTCAGATTATCCCGCAGGTGAAGAAGCCGGATATGGAGGGCCTGGGCTGGCGGTTGGTTTGATGTACTGCCAAATTCTCTAAAACGACTTATGGTAAAGAAATGAACATTTAATTATCTGGCAACAGCTCTGGTGGACAATCCTGCAGTCAGCATGCACTTTGCACACTCCTTCAAAACTTTAAACATCTGTGGCATTGTGTTGTGTGACAAAACGGCACATTTTAGAGTGGCCTTTTATTGTCCCCAGCACAAGGTGCACCTGTGTAATGATCATGCTGTTTATTCATCTTCTTGATATGCCACACCTGTCAGATGGATGGATTATCTTGGCAAAGGAGAAATGCTCACTAAAAGGGATGTAAACACATTTGTGCAAAACATTTGAGAGAAATCAGCTTTTTGTGCTTATGGAACATTTCTGGGATCTTTTATTTCAGCTCATGAAACATGGAACCGACACTTTACATGTTGCATTTATATTGTTGTTCAGTGTATTGCTCAGTATATTGTTCAGTGTATTTAATCATGAAAGGTGTATTCAGTGTATTGTACTGTTGTATATAAGTATTTAGTCCGAGAATAGAGGTGGGCAGCTACAGATGGTCATTATGGACCATGTGTCAAATGCAGCCTGAGATAAAGTCTGTTTGTGCTAACATTCCACTCTTAACTAGTCCCGTTTGGCATGTGAAATGGTCCTTGGTTTCAACTGTACTGTGGCTACATGACTTCCCTGTATGGTGATGAAAGGTTATGTTTCATACAGTCATCTGTGTTCATATTGTTTCTGTTCTGCTCTCTTATTTATTGTGTTTCTCAGTGATTAGTGACACCTCTCATTGGAAGCCTCCTTTGAGTACTTATTACTGCATTGGTCTTTATTCTTACTGTAAACTGTTCTGTTTTATAACAGCCACAATAAGCAAAATGTTTAAGTGCCTTATTATATGATCGGGTATCAGCCAAAACGTCAGTACTTCCAGGGGTGATGCTGGATACTTGTTGGTTGTTTGCAACGTACTTACAGTATGTTGACAATTGAATAAAAATGTGAAGAAATATCAGCTTGGTGATGTGTCTGCGTTGTTGATAGGTGAACTTAGAGAAGTGTGTTATGTTTGTATGTTATCCACAAAACAAGACACCTGTACACAAAATCTTATTTTATTTATAAGATAACCAAAACATAAATACTTTCTGTATTTAGACACTACTGCAACAAAGTAACAATAACAAATCTACAAAATTATACAATGACAAACAGTTTGCTCGACAGATAACAATTGTATAGGATAAATTGATACAATACAGTTTTTTTTGTATATACACACTATATATACAAAAGTATGTGGACACCCCTTCAAATTAGTGGATATGGCTATTTCGGCAACACCCGTTGCTAACAAGTGTATAACATCAACACCGGCATGCAATCTCCATAGACAAACATCGGCAGTAGAATGGCCCTACTGATGAGCTCAGTGACTTTCAATGTGGCACCGTCATAGGATGCCACCTTTCCAACAAGACAGTTAATCAAATGTCTGCCCTGCTACATCTGCCCTGGTCAACTGTAAGTGCTGTTATTGTGAAGTGGAAATCTCTAGGAGCAACAACGGCAAAGCCGCGAAGTGGTAGGCCACACAAGCTCACAGAACAAGACTGCCGAGTGCAGAAGCGTGTAGCGCGTTAAAAATTGTCTGTCCTCGGTCGTAACACTCACTACCGAGTTCCAAACTACTTCTGGAAGCAACGTTAGCACAAGGACTGTTCGTCGAGAGCTTAACGAAATGGGTTTCCATGACCGAGCAGACGCACACAAGCCTAAGATCACCATGTGCAATGCCAAGCGTCGGCTGGAATGGTGTAAAGCTAGCCGCCATTGGACTCTGAAGCAGTGGAGAAGCGTTCTCTGGAGATATGAATCACGCTTCACCATTTGTCAGTCCGACGGACAAATCTGGGTTTGGCGGATTCCAGGAAAATGCTACCTGCCCGAATGCATAGAGCAAACTGTAAAGTTTGGTGGAGGAGGAATAATGGTCTGGGGCTGTTTTTCATGCTTTGGGCTTGGCCCCTTAGTTCCAGTGAAAGGAAATCGTAATGCTACAGCATACAATGACATTCCAGACGATTCTGGGCATCCAACTTTGCGGCGACAGTTTGGGAAAAGCCCTTTCCTGTTTTAGCATAACAATGCCCCTGTGCACAAGTAGTGGTCCAAACAGAAATGGTTTGTCGAGACCAGTGTGGAAAAACTTGACTGAAATGGTCTTACAATGCAAAAATAATTCTCCCGTCTTGTACCTCAAACCATTTAATCAAACCTCCTGTTCTTATCTTATTTACATAGCTAACAGCAGCTCTAAAAACATTCAGTACTGTGTAATAACCAGTGCTGCAGGTGGTGGGTTTATTCTTCCATCGGCCCTGGGTATCTGGGAGAGCCTAAAGCCATGGTCAGGGACAGAACAGACAGCTCTCCTTCTCTCTCTTCGCGTATGTGGTCTGGAGTGGGTTACCAAAGTTATCAGGGGTATAGTTCCCTACTGTTCTCATGCATTTTAGCGGGTAAAGGGGATACGCTGTGTGCTTTAGTACATAATATTATGGTCATATGTTATTTGGAATATATATATATATACAGTTGAAGTCGGAGGTTTACATACACCTTAGCCAAATACATTGACTTTGTTGTCCTTGAGCCATTTTGCTTTGGAAGTATGCTTGGGGTCATTGTCCATTTGGAAGACCCATTTGCGACCGAGCTTTAACTTCCTGATTGATGTCTTGAGATGTTGCTTCAATATATCCACATAATTTTCCTCCTCATGATGCAATCTATTTTGTGAAGTGCACCAGTCCCTCCTGCAGCAAAGCACCCCCACAACATGATGCTGCCACCCCCGTGCTTCACAGCTGGGATGGTGTTCTTCGGCTTGCAAGCATTTTTCCTACAAACAGGACGACGGTCATTATGGCCAAACAGTTCCATTTTTGTTTCATCAGACCAGAGGACATTTCTCCAAAAAGTGCGATCTTTGTCCCCATGTGCAGTTGCAAACCGTAGTCTGGCTTTTTTATGGCGGTTTTGGAGCAGTGGCTTCTTTCTTGCTGAGCGGCCTTTCAGATTATGTCGATATAGGACTCGTTTTACTGTGGATATAGATCCTTTTGTACCTGTTTCCTCCAGCATCTTCACAAGGTCCTTTGCTGTTGTTCTGGGATTGATTTGCACTTTTCACAACAAAGTATGTTCATCTCTAGGAGACAGAACGCGTCTCCTTCCTGAGCGGTATGACGGCTGCGTGGTCCCATGGTGTTTATACTTGCGTACCATTGTTTGTACAGATGAACGTGGTACCTTCAGGCATTTGGATGATGAACCAGACTTGCGGAGGTCTACAATCTTATTTCTGATGTCTTGGCTGATTTCTTTTGATTTTCCTATGATGTCAAGCAAAGAGGACCTGAGTTTGAAGGAAGGCCTTGGAATACGTCCACAGGTACACCTCCAATTGACTCAAATTATGTCAATCAGCCTATCAGAAACTTCTAAAGCCATGAAATAATTTTCTGGCATTTTTCAAACTGTTTAAAGGCACAGTCAACTTAGTGTATGTAAACTTCTGACCCACTGGAATTGTGATACAGTGAATTATAAGTGAAATAATCTGTCTGTAAACAATTGTTGGAAAAATGACTTGTGTCATGCACAAAGTAGATGTCCTAACCGACTTGCCAAAACTATAGTTTGTTAACAAGAAATGTGTGGAGTGGTTGAAAAACGAGTTTTAATGACTCCAAACTAAGTGTATGTAAACTTCCAACTTCAACTGAGGCCAGGTCATATATATATAGCCATACCGTAATATTATGTAGTAATACATATCCAAATGTATATATATCCATACCATAATATTATGTAGTAATACATATCCAAATGTATATATATCCATACCATAATATTATGTAGTAATACATATACACATGTATATATATCCATACCATAATATTATGTAGTAATACATATACAAATGTATATATATCCATACCATAATATTATGTAGTACATTTACATTTAAGTCATTTAGCAGACGCTCTTATCCAGAGCGACTTACAAGTTGGTGCATTCACCTTATGATATCCAGTGGAACAGCCACTTTACAATAGTGCATCTAACTCTTTTAAGGGGGGGGGGGGGGGGGGTTAGAAGGATTACTTTATCCTATCCTAGGTATTCCTTAAAGAGGTGGTGTTTCAGTAATACATACATTCAGTAATACATATACACATGTATATATATCCATACCATAATATTATGTAGTAATACATATACAAATGTATATATATCCATACCATAATATTATGTAGTAATACATATACAAATGTATATATATCCATACCATAATATTATGTAGTAATACATATCCAAATGTATATATATCCATACCATAATATTATGTAGTAATACATATACACATGTATATATATCCATACCATAATATTATGTAGTAATACATATACAAATGTATATATAGCCATACCATAATATTATGTAGTAATACATATACACATATAAATACAGTACCAGTCAAAAGTTTGGACACACCACCTCATTCAAGGGTTTTTATTTATTTTTACTATTTTCTACATTGTAGAATAATAGTGAAGACATCAAAACTATGAAATAACACATATGGAATCATGTTGTAACCAAAAAAAACTGTTCAACATATCCAAATATTTTTTCTAATTTAGATTCTTCAAAGTAGCCACCCTTTGCCTTGATGACAGCTTTGCACACTCTTGGTATTCTCTCAACCAGCAAAACCAGAAATCAGCTTTTTGTGCTTATGGAACATTTCTGGGATCTTTTATTTTAGCTCATGAAACATGGAACCAACACTTTACACTTTACATGTTGCATTTTTTATTTTACTAGGCAAGTCAGTTAAGAACAAATACTTATTTACAATGACGGCCTAGGAACAGTGGGCTAACTGCCTTGTTCAGGGGCAGAACGACAGATTTTTACCTTGTCAGCTCAGAGATTCGATCCACCAACCTTTTGGTTACTGGCCAAACACTCTAACCACTAGGCTACCTGCCGCCCCTAGGCTACCTGCCGCCCCTAGGCTACCTGCCGCCCCTAGGCTACCTGCCGCCCCTAGGCTACCTGCCGCCCCTAGGCTACCTGCCACCCCTAGGCTACCTTCCGCCCCATTTATATTTTTGTTCAGTATATAGTAAAGAACAACAAACAAACAGGTTGATATGTTACACCGTATCACAGAATGTGTGATAGGATCAGTTAGTCTGCATGTGTATTGTCCTTACAATGGATATTTAAGCATTTCAGGGACCCAGCCAGTGGCATACTTTCCACTGTGTGGATATTTAAGCATTTCAGGGACCCAGCCAGTGGCATACTTTCCACTGTGTGGATATTTAAGCATTTCAGGGACCCAGCCAGTGGCATACTTTCCACTGTGTGGATATTTAAGCATTTCAGGGACCCAGCCAGTGGCATACTTTCCACTGTGTGGATATTTAAGCATTTCAGGGACCCAGCCAGTGGCATACTTTCCACTGTGTGGATATTTAAGCATTTCAGGGACCCAGCCAGTGGCATACATTCCACTGTGTGTGTGGTGTAATCTGATACCTGTGAACACTACTGGTGTTAGAGATAGATGACGATAGATTTGTGTTTCTCTAAAAAGGAGAGCTGTTGCCCTGTGAGTCTAGTTGGAGCAGAGGAGGATGTAGACAGATAAATACATAGCAACATGTGTGGTCCTCTCTGTTTTCAATACGATCCTACAACAAATATGATTATATTGTACACATCATTCTATCATGTTTGCAGTCAAAATATTCCAAACATTTATAATTCAAAATCTTAAAGTGAAAATGTTTCATTGCTGCAAAATGCCACAATATTTTGTCACTATGTCAAATATTATAATATATCATCTAGCTACCTCTTTTGGCTCATACACTCTCTCTTCCATCTACAGTAGGGGGAGATCAATACCTTCCATCTACAGTAGGGGGAGATCAATACCTTCCATCTACAGTAGGGGGAGATAAATAGCTTCCATCTACAGTAGGGGGAGATCATTACCTTCCATCTACAGTAGGGGGAGATAAATAGCTTCCATCTACAGTAGGGGGAGATCAATACCTTCCATCTACAGTAGGGGAGATAAATAGCTTCCATCTACAGTAGGGGGAGATCAATACCTTCCATCTACAGTAGGGGGAGATACATAGCTTCCATCTACAGTAGGGGGAGATCAATACCTTCCATCTACAGTAGGGGAGATCAATACCTTCCATCTACAGTAGGGGAGATAAATAGCTTCCATCTACAGTAGGGGGAGATACATAGCTTCCATCTACAGTAGGGGGAGATACATAGCTTCCATCTACAGTAGGGGGAGATCAATACCTTCCATCTACAGTAGGGGGAGATAAATAGCTTCCATCTACAGTAGGGGAGATCAATACCTTCCATCTACAGTAGGGGGAGATAAATAGCTTCCATCTACAGTAGGGGAGATCAATACCTTCCATCTACAGTAGGGGGAGATAAATAGCTTCCATCTACAGTAGGGGGAGATCAATACCTTCCATCTACAGTAGGGGGAGATCAATACCTTCCATCTACAGTAGGGGGAGATCAATACCTTCCATCTACAGTAGGGGGAGATACATAGCTTCCATCTACAGTAGGGGAGATAAATAGCTTCCATCTACAGTATGGGAGATAAATAGCTTCCATCTACAGTAGGGGTGATCAATACCTTCCATCTACAGTAGGGGGAGATCAATACCTTCCATCTACAGTAGGGGGAGATAAATAGCTTCCATCTACAGTAGGGGAGATCAATACCTTCCATCTACAGTAGGGGGATATCAATACCTTCCATCTACAGTAGGGGGAGATACATAGCTTCCACCTACAGTAGGGGAGATAAATAGCTTCCATCTACAGTAGGGGAGATAAATAGCTTCCATCTACAGTAGGGGGAGATAAATAGCTTCCATCTACAGTAGGGGAGATCAATACCTTCCATCTACAGTAGGGGGAGATCAATACCTTCCATCTACAGTAGGGGGAGATACATAGCTTCCATCTACAGTAGGGGAGATAAATAGCTTCCATCTACAGTAGGGGGAGATAAATAGCTTCCATCTACAGTAGGGGGAGATCAATACCTTCCATCTACAGTAGGGGGAGATCAATACCTTCCATCTACAGTAGGGGGAGATAAATAGCTTCCATCTACAGTAGGGGAGATCAATACCTTCCATCTACAGTAGGGGGAGATAAATACCTTCCATCTACAGTAGGGGGAGATACATAGCTTCCATCTACAGTAGGGGGAGATACATAGCTTCCATCTACAGTAGGGAGAGATAAATAGCTTCCATCTGGTGTCATGTTTCTCCAATACTTTTCTCCCTCAGTTCAGTTCTGTTCCTCATGGCAGAATTGTGTGTTTCTTGGCTCCAAGTAGAAACGGCGCTTCACCACTGATCATGGACCAAAATAGTATACCTCAATCCTACTATAACCATTAGAATACTATGAATGTCTATGATGGTCCAGTATGTGATGGTCCAGTATGTGATGGTCCAGTATGTGATGGTCCAGTATGTGATGGTCCAGTATGTGACGGTCCAGTATGTGGTGGTCCAGTATGTGGTTCTCCAGTATGTGATGTTCCAGTATGTGGTGCTCCAGTATGTGATGTTCCAGTATGTGATGGTCCAGTATGTGATGGTCCAGTATGTGATGGTGCAGTATGTGATGGTCCAGTATGTGATGGTGCAGTACGTGATGGTGCAGTACGTGATGGTCAAGTACGTGATGGTGCAGTATGTGATGGTCCAGTACGTGATAGTCCAGTACGTGATGGTCCAGTATGTGGTGGTCCAGTATGTGGTGGTCCAGTATGTGATGGTCCAGTATGTGATGGTCCAGTATGTGGTGGTCCAGTATGTGGTGGTCCAGTATGTGGTGGTCCAGTATGTGATGGTCCAGTATGTGATGGTCCAGTATGTGATGGTCCAGTATGTGGTGGTCCAGTATGTGATGGTCCAGTATGTGATGGTCCAGTATTTGATTTTCCAGTATGTGATGGTCCAGTATGTGATGGTCCAGTATGTGATGGTCCATTATGTGATGGTCCAGTATGTGGTGGTCCAGTATGTGATGGTCCAGTATGTGATGGTCAAGTATGTGATGGTCCAGTATGTGGTGTTCCAGTATGTGATGGTCCAGTATGTGATGGTCCAGTATGTGATGGTCCAGTATTTGATGGTCCAGTATGTGATGGTCCAGTATGTGATGGTCCAGTATGTGGTGGTCCATTATCTGATGGTCCAGTATGTGGTGGTCCAGTATGTGATGGTCCAGTATGTGATGGTCAAGTATGTGATGGTCCAGTATGTGGTGTTCCAGTATGTGATGGTCCAGTATGTGGTGTTCCAGTATGTGTTGGTCCAGTACGTGATGGTCCAGTATGTGATGGTCCAGTATTTGATTTTCCAGTATGTGATGGTCCAGTATGTGATGGTCCAGTATGTGATGGTCCAGTATTTGATTTTCCAGTATGTGATGGTCCAGTATGTGATGGTCCAGTATGTGATGGTCCAGTATTTGATTTTCCAGTATGTGATGGTCCAGTATGTGATGGTCCAGTATGTGATGGTCCATTATGTGATGGTCCAGTATGTGGTGGTCCAGTATGTGATGGTCCAGTATGTGATGGTCAAGTATGTGATGGTCCAGTATGTGGTGTTCCAGTATGTGATGGTCCAGTATGTGGTGTTCCAGTATGTGGTGGTCCAGTATGTGATGGTCCAGTATGTGATGGTCCAGTATTTGATTTTCCAGTATGTGATGGTCCAGTATGTGATGGTCCAGTATTTGATTTTCCAGTATGTGATGGTCCAGTATGTGATGGTCCAGTATGTGATGGTCCAGTATGTGATGGTCCAGTATGTGATGGTCCAGTATTTGATTTTCCAGTATGTGATGGTCCAGTATGTGGCTCCTCTGCTTGGGTCCATTTTGATCTGATGGATGTTGATCTGTTGTGCACAGTTAGTTACTACTGGGTGAATGAAGGAGAATGCTTTGACCTGAATAAATAATACTAGATGACTGAAGACAGTAGGTTCTTCTACTGCCCTACGCTGCTGGGATCACACTGCAGCAGCCGCACGATAGACGGATCGTTCTTTGCTCCCTCAACAAACTCATCCAGAGACAGTTTACCTGAAGAACACAATGAGTAAAAGGACAGTTAGTGTCAGTTGGTGTCAGTTGGTGTCAGTTGGTGTCAGTTGGTGTCAGTTGGTGTCAGTTGGTGCACAGACAGTAGGAGGGAAACAGGGAGGAAGTGGATACGGCCTGAAGGAGGATTTGGGAGTGAATTGAAATTTGATCGCTAGATACTCACCATCACGATTTGTGTCCATCTGCCTGAAGATCTTGTCTGTGCGTTTCTCAGGTGTCGACTCATCCTCCGGCATTTTCATGACAGAGGAAACCATCTTGTAGATCGCCTGGAGACAGGTTTAGAGAGAGGGGGTATGAGAAACCAACCTCCACATTACATGATCTGATGTTATAACCTGTTTATATGAGCTAGTTCACCAGACAAAACATATCTCTGAGAAATGGCAGGTCTCCTGATAACTTCTCTGCCCAGAAGTCTTGGTATCTGATTACTGGTTGTTAGAAGTACAGATTAAAATACAACTTTATAGGCACACCTGCTAAACCTTCTCTCTCTCTGTCTGTGTCTCTCTCTCTCTCTCTCTCTCTCTCTCTCTATGTCTCTCTCTCTCTCTGTAACTCTCTGTCTCTCTCTCTGTCTCTCTCTCTATGTCTCTCTCTCTCTCTGTAACTCTCTGTGTCTCTCTATGTCTCTCTCTATGTCTCTCTCTCTGTAACTCTCTCTATGTCTCTCTCTCTGTAACTCTCTGTGTCTCTCAATTCAATTCAATTCAATTCAATTGACTTTATTGACATGGCAAGTTCATTATTACTTACATTGTCAAAGTATACATATCGAAAAATAAAAATCAAATATATATGTATATATATACAAAATATATATATATTTATATATAAATAAATGGTGGGACCAACAGCAATAATAACAGTAGTAGTGGACATGGGATTACCATTAACAACAACTACAACAACAATATTAATCAGAACAACAATACATTAAATCAATGGTAGTAGACCAGTGTCAATATGACTTGAGAAGACATATGACCTGGTATGAAAGACAAAACAAAACTAAGCTAAATGGGAAATATTATCAACATTACTTTGCATTTTTCACTGGCTGTCCCTCAGGTTGTGGCAGGAGGACACATATTTGGCTGCCAAAACTGCACATTTTGGCTTTTCACCCAATAAATATTTGATTTTTTCTTCATCTTTTATAGTTTCAAATTCTTTGTATTGAGTTATAATTTTGGGAAAGAAATATGCTCTTAGGTCTGAGTATTTGTCACAGTGTAGTAGGAAATGCACCTCTGTCTCTACCTCTCCCCTGGAGCAGAGTGAGCACAGCCTGTCCTCTCTGGGCAGCCAGGTTTGTCTGTGACGACCGGTCTCTATAGCCAGACGGTGCTCACTGAGTCTGTACCTAGTCAATGTTTTCCTCAGTTTTCTATCAGTCACAGTGGTCAGATAGTCTGCCACCATGTACTGTCTGTTTAGAGCCAAATAGCATTGAAGTTTACTTTGATTTTTTGTGGTGTCTTTCCAATAGGTGATATATTTTTCTTTTTGTTTTGTGATGATTTGGTTGGGCCAGATTTTCTGAGGGCTGTCCCGAGGCTCTATGGGGTTGGTTTGGGTTGGTGAACTGAGCCTCAGAACCAGCTGGCTGAGGGGACTCTTCTCTGGTTTCATCTCTTGACATTGTAGAGCTGTGTGATGGAATGTTTTAGGGTCACTTGTTTTTAGATGGTTGTAAAATTTGATGGCTCTTTTTTCTATTCGAATGAGGAGGGGGTATTGGCCCAATTCTGCCCTACATGCGTTATTTGGAGTTTTTCTTTGTACTTGCAATACAGTCTTGCAAAACTCTGCATGCAATATTTCAGTTGGATGTTTGTCCCATTTAGTAAATTCATTATTAGAGAGTGGACCCCATACTTCACTGCCATATAGAGCAATTGGTTCTATAACTGATTGAAAAATTTTGAGCCAGATTCTAATTGGAATTTCAATTTTGATGTTCCTTTTAATGGCATAGAATGCTCTTCTTGCTTTGTCTCTCAGCTCATTCACAGCCATGTGAAAGCTACCTGTGTTGCTCATATTTAGTCCTAGATATGTGTAGTTTTTGGTGTGTTCTAATAGAACTGTGTCCAAATAGAATTTATATTTGTCATCCTTATTTCCCGACCTTTTTTGGAATATCATTATATTTGTTTTTTTTAGGTTAACGGTCAGAGCCCAGGTCTGACAGAACCTGTGAAGACGATCTAGGTGCTGCTGTAACCCCTCTTTAGTGGGAGACAGCAGCACCAGGTCATCTGCGTACAGCAGACACTTGATTTCAGTGTTGTGTAGGGTGATACCAGGTGCTGCCGATTCTTCTAATGTTCTGTGTCTCTCTCTGTCTCTCTCTCTGTCTCTCTCTCTATGTCTCTCTCTCTCTCTGTAACTCTCTGTGTCTCTCTATGTCTCTCTCTATGTCTCTCTCTCTGTAACTCTCTATGTCTCTCTCTCTGTAACTCTCTCTATGTCTCTCTCTATGTCTCTCTCTCTGTAACTCTCTCTATGTCTCTCTCTCTCTCTGTAACTCTCTCTATGTCTCTCTCTATGTCTCTCTCTCTGTAACTCTCTCTATGTCTCTCTCTCTCTGTAACTCTCTCTATGTCTCTCTCTGTAACTCTCTCTATGTCTCTCTCTATGTCTCTCTCTCTGTAACTCTCTCTATGTCTCTCTCTCTGTAACTCTCTCTATGTCTCTCTCTCTGTAACTCTCTCTATGTCTCTCTCTATGTATCTCTCTCTGTAACTCTCTCTATGTCTCTCTCTATGTCTCTCTCTCTGTAACTCTCTCTATGTCTCTCTCTATGTCTCTCTCTCTGTAACTCTCTCTATGTCTCTCTCTCTGTAACTCTCTCTCTCTCTCTCTCTCTGTAACTCTCTGTGTCTCTCTATGTCTCTCTCTATGTCTCTCTCTCTGTAACTCTCTCTATGTCTCTCTCTATGTCTCTCTCTCTGTAACTCTCTCTATGTCTCTCTCTATGTCTCTCTCTCTGTAACTCTCTCTATGTCTTTCTCTCTGTAACTATCTCTATGTCTCTCTCTCTCTGTAACTCTCTCTCTATATCTCTCTCTCTGTAACTCCCTCTCTGTCTCACTCTGTCTTACACTGATGAGAGATGAGCCTGTCTCACAAGTGGCAAATACAATCCAGTGTTAGTGAGATGACTCTATTAGTCTCTAACTTAGTTGACCTTATAGGTCTAAGTGATATTACGTGATAGAAAGTGACAGACATGAAGTGATATTATGTGATAGAAAGTGACAGACATGAAGTGATATTATGTGATAGAAAGTGATATTATGTGATAGAAAGTGACAGACATGAAGTGATATTATGTGATAGAAAGTGATATTATGTGATAGAAAGTGACAGACATTGTAACGGCAGCCTTCCCTCTCTTCACGAGAAGAGAGAGTGTAACAGGGATCGGACCAACACGCAGCGTAGCTCGTGCTCAACATGTTTAATAACGAACGAAAACGTGAACACTTACAAAACTACAAAATAACAAATGTGGCAAAACCGATATAGTCCTTTCTGGTGCAGACAAAACACAAAGACAGGAAACAACCACCCACAAAATCCCAACACAAAACAAGCCACCTATATATGATTCCCAATCAGGGACAACGATTGACAGCTGCCTCTGATTGAGAACCATATTAGGCCGAACACAGAAACAGACAAACTAGACACACAACATAGAATGCCCACCCAGCTCACGTCCTGACCAACACTAAAACAAGCAAAACACATAAGAACTATGGTCAGGACGTGACAGACATGAAGTGATATTATGTGATAGAAAGTGATATTATGTGATAGAAAGTGATATTATGTGATTGAAAGTGATATTATGTGATAGAAAGTGATATTATGTGATTGAAAGTGATATTATGTGATATTATGTGATAGAAAGTGATATTATGTGATAGAAAGTGATATTATGTGATAGAAAGTGACAGACATGAAGTGATATTATGTGATAGAAAGTGATATTATGTGATTGAAAGTGATATCATGTGATATTATGTGATAGAAAGTGATATTATGTGATAGAAAGTGATATTATGTGATAGAAAGTGACAGACATGAAGTGATATTATGTGATAGAAAGTGATATTATGTGATATAAAGTGATATTATGTGATTGAAAGTGATATTATGTGATAGAAAGTGATATTATGTGTTTGAAAGTGATATTATGTGATATTATGTGATAGAAAGTGATATTATGTGATTGAAAGTGATATTATGTGATAGAAAGTGATATTATGTGATAGAAAGTGATATTATGTGATTGAAAGTGATATTATGTGATTGAAAGTGATATTATGTGATATTATGTGATAGAAAGTGATATTATGTGATTGAAAGTGATATTATGTGATTGAAAGTGATATTATGTGATTGAAAGTGATATGTGATATTATGTGATAGAAAGTGATATTATGTGATTGAAAGTGATATTATGTGATAAAAAGTGATATTATGTGATTGAAAGTGATATTATGTGACTGAAAGTGACAGACATGAAGTGATATTGATTAACTATGCCTACTAATGATACAGGCAGTGATCACTGACATTGGTAACCAGTCCACTGACATTGGTAACCAGTCCACTGACATTGGTAACCAGTCCACTGACATTGGTAACCAGTTTACTGCAGGGCTCTCAATCCAATGTATATATAAAGTCATTTTTTCATCGGCAGATGTCACAAAGTGCTGTACAGAAACCCAGCCTAAAACTCCAAACAGCAAGCAATGCAGGTGTAGAAGCACGGTGGCTAGGAAAAACTCCCTAGAAAGGCCAGAACCTAGGAAGAAACCTAGAGAGGAACCAGGCTAATATGGGGTGTAGAAGCACGGTGGCTAGAACAACTCCCTCCTGTGTGCTGTTGTTGTAATGTGAACATTCACCAGCAGTGTCACAGTGCTTCAGTCAGCATCAGTGGTATATTAGTAGGTTTTGGGGGCATCTGTACTTTACTATTTATATTTTTTGACTACTTTTACTTTACTACATTCCTAAAGAAAATGATGTACTTTTTACTCCATACTTTTCCCCTGACATCCAAAAGTACTCATTACATGTTGAATGCTTAGCAGGACAGGAAAATGGTCCAATTCACACACTTATTAAGAGAACATCCCTGGTCATCCCTACTGCCTCTGATCTGGAGGACTCACTAAACAGAGAACATCCCTGGTCATCCCTACTGCCTCTGATCTGGAGGACTCACTAAACAGAGAACATCCCTGGTCATCCCTACTGCCTCTGATCTGGAGGACTCACTAAACAGAGAACATCCCTGGTCATCCCTACTGCCTCTGATCTGGAGGACTCACTAAACAGAGAACATCCCTGGTCATCCCTACTGCCTCTGATCTGGAGGACTCACTAAACAGAGAACATCCCTGGTCATCCCTACTGCCTCTGATCTGGAGGACTCACTAAACAGAGAACATCCCTGGTCATCCCTACTGCCTCTGATCTGGAGGACTCACTAAACAGAGAACATCCCTGGTCATCCCTACTGCCTCTGATCTGGCAGACTCACTAACAGAGAACATCCCTGGTCATCCCTACTGCCTCTGATCTGGCTGACTCACTAAACAGAGAACATCCCTGGTCATCTCTACTGCCTCTGATCTGGAGGACTCACTAAACAGAGAACATCCCTGGTCATCCCTACTGCCTCTGATCTGGAGGACTCACTAAACAGAGAACATCCCTGGTCATCCCTACTGCCTCTGATCTGGAGGACTCACTAAACAGAGAACATCCCTGGTCATCCCTACTGCCTCTGATCTGGAGGACTCACTAAACAGAGAACATCCCTGGTCATCCCTACTGTCTCTGATCTGGAGGACTCACTAAACAGAGAACATCCCTGGACATCCCTACTGCCTCTGATCTGGAGGACTCACTAAACAGAGAACATCCCTGGTCCTCCCTACTGCCTCTGATCTGGAGGACTCACTAAACAGAGAACATCCCTGGTCATCCCTACTGCCTCTGATCTGGAGGACTCACTAAACAGAGAACATCCCTGGTCATCCCTACTGCCTCTGATCTGGAGGACTCACTAAACAGAGAACATCCCTGGTCATCCCTACTGCCTCTGATCTGGATGACTCACTAAACAGAGAACATCCCTGGTCATCCCTACTGCCTCTGATCTGGAGGACTCACTAAACAGAGAACATCCCTGGTCATCCCTACTGCCTCTGATCTGGTGGACTCACTAAACAGAGAACATCCCTGGTCATCCCTACTGCCTCTGATCTGGAGGACTCACTAAACAGAGAACATCCCTGGTCATCCCTACTGCCTCTGATCTGGAGGACTCACTAAACAGAGAACATCCCTGGTCATCCCTACTGCCCCTGATCTGGAGTACTCACTAAACAGAGAACATCCCTGGTCATCCCTACTGCCTCTGATCTGGAGGACTCACTAAACAGAGAACATCCCTGGTCATCCCTACTGCCTCTGATCTGGAGGATTCACTAAACAGAGAACATCCCTGGTCATCCCTACTGCCTCTAATCTGGTGGACTCACTAAACACACTTGCTTAGTTTGTAAATATATATGAATATATATATTTATATGAATATACCTAGGTACAGGTGAATTTACCTAGGTACAGGTGAATATACCTAGTTAAAGGTGAATATACCTAGGTACATGTGAATATACCTAGGTACAGGTGAATCTACCTAGGTACAGGTGAATCTACCTAGGTACAGGTGAATATACCTAGGTACAGGTGAATATACCTAGGTACAGGTGAATATACCTAGGTACAGGTGAATATAACTAGGTACAGGTGAATATACCTAGTTACAGGGGAATTTACCTAGTTACAGGTGAATCTACACAGTTCCAAGGGAATCTACCAAGTTCCAGGGGCCTCTACCTAGTTCCAGGTGAATCTACCCAGTTCCAGGTGAATCTACCCAGTTACAGGTGAATCTACCCAGTTCCAAGGGAATCTACCAAGTTCCAGGGGCCTCTACCTAGTTACAGGTGAATCTACGCTACCATTCAACAGTGTGGGGTCACTTAGTCCTTGTTTTTGAAAGAAAAGCACATTTTAGTCCATTAAAATAACATCAAATTGATCAGAAGTACAGTGTAGACATTGTTAATATTGTAAATGACTATTGTAGCTGGAAACGACTCATTTTTATATTGCATTGGATAGAAAACCCTCTAAAGTTTTCAAAACTGTTAAAATAATGTCTGTCAGTATAACATAACTGATATGGCAGGCGAAAACCCGAGGACAATCCATCCAGATTTTTTTTCAGCTCACCCATGATTACTACGGCTGTCAATGGGAATATAAATGGAATACCTCCCAGATTGCAGTTCCTAGGGCTTCCACTAGATGGCAACAGTCTTTAGAAATAGTTTCAGGCTTGTTTTTTGAAAAATGAGCTAGAATCTGTAGTTTTAGTAAGTGGCTCCCATTTTGGCTGTAGTGTTTGTTGCGCGTTTCGCTGAGTGCGCGTAGGGAAAACGGTGGATTACTGATTCAAGTGCGCCAATGAAACTGACTTTTTTTGGATATAAAGAAGGACTTTATCGAACAAAAGGACCATTTGTTATGTAGTTGGGACCCTTGTGATTGCAACCAGATGAAGATCTTCAACGGTAAGTGATTTATTTTATCGCTATTTCTGACTTTCTGACCCAATCTGCTTGGTTGGAAAATGAATGTAATGCTTTTGTGTGCGGGGCGCTGTCCTCAGATAATCGCATGGTGTGCTTTCGCCGTAAAGCCTTTTTGAAATCTGACAAAGCGGCTGGATTAACAAGAAGTTAAGCTTTTAAATGATGTATAACACTTGTACTTTCATGAATGTTTAATATTACGATTTTTGTAATTTGAATTTTGCGCTCTGCAATTTCCCCAGATGTTGGCCAGGTGGGACGCTAGTGTCCCAATGATCCGTAAACACTTTAGATCCATTGTTTACGGATCATTGGGTCACTAGCTTCCCACCTGGCCAACGTCCGGTGAAATTGCAGAGTGCGAAATTCAAATTACAAAAATCGTAATAAATCGTAATAGAAGTTAATCTTTTCGTTTTATTGGCCAGTCTGAGATATGGCTTTTTCAACAACAGAGTATGTTAAAATCCCTGATGTCTCTCAAGAAGGAGATCCTCGCCCGGAGCTCGTCTACTTTATTATCCAGAGACTGAACATTAGCGAGTAATATACTCGGAAGCGGTGGATGGCATGCACACCTCCCGAGTTGGACTAGAAGTCCAAATGAATGAATACATCTTCTTCGCCAGAGGTGGTTTGGAGCAGCAACTGGAATAAGTTTAATTGCCATGGGGGGTACGAACAAAGGAACCAATTCAGGAAAGTTGTATTCCTAATGCTGGTGAGTTACCGCCTCTCTGATATCCCAACGTTTTTTCCGTCTGTATGTAAAAAGATTTCCTAGGCAAGACCTTCTACATTCCTGTCATTATTGAAAGAGATTATGATATCTCAAAATAGGGCTACTTACTGTTAGATCCCTCACTTCCAAGGCAGTCATAGTCAATGAACTAATCACTGTTCATAATCTTGATGTGACTGGCTTGACTGAAGAATGGCTCAAGCTTGATGAATTTACTCTGTTAAATGAGGACTCTCCTCCTGGTTACACTAGTGACCATATCCCCCGAACATCCCGCAAAGGTGGAGGTGTTGCTAACTACAGCAAATGTCAATAATAAAATAAAAATAGAAATGACTGCGTTTTCGTCTTTTGAGCTGCTAGGCATGAAATCTATGCAGCATACTCAATCACTTTTTATAGTTACTGTATACAGGCCTTCTGGGCCATATACAGCGTTCCTCACTGAGTTCCCTGAATTCCTATCAGACCTTGTAGTCACGGTAGATAATATTCACATTTTTGGTGACTCCAATATTCACAAAGTCCACAGACCCACTCCAAAAGGCTTTCGCAGCCATCATCGACTCAGTGGGTTATGTTCAACATGTCTCCGGACCTACTCATTGCCACAGTCATACCCTGGATCTAGTTTAGTCACGTGGAATAAATACTGTGGATCTAAATGTTTTTCCTCATACTCCTGGACTATTGGACCACCATTTTAGTACGTTTGCAATCACAACAAATAATCTGCTCAGACCCCAACCAAAGATCTGTCACGTATACTCCCTCTCCGGTGCTCGAGGACACCAGTCTCATTATTATTACGCACAGCTGTCACCATCGTTACGGGCACCAGCGCCTCATCAGACTCACCTTCCTGATTACCTTCCCTATAACTGTCACTCCCTTAGGTTCTTTCCCTAGGTGTTATTGACTCTATTTCGGTTTCATGTCTGTACGCTTTTCGTGTTTCTTGTTTTGTTCCACGTTAGTTGACTTATTATTAAATTATTCACTCTCTGTACTTGCTTCCCGACTCCCAGTGTACACATTACAGGATCAGCAAAAACCAAGCTATAAATTCTCGGACAACCCAAAGATTCCTAGATAACCTTCCAGACTCCCTCCACCTACCCAAGGACGTCGGAGTACAAAAATCCACCTAACTGAAGATATATCTTTAACCTTGCGTAATACCCTAGATGCAGTAGCACCCCTAAAACAAAAAACATTTGTCACAAGAAATTATCTCCCTGGTATACAGAAAATACCTTAACCCTGAAGCAAGCTTCCAGAAAATTGGAACGGAAATGGCGCTCCACCAAACTGGAAGTCTTCTGACTAGTTTGGAAAGACTGTACCGTGCAATATCGAAGAGCCCTCACAGAACATTAGAACAATCCTAAACATGTTTTTGAGACAGTTGCAAAGCTAACTAAAAAGCAGCATTCCCCAAGAGAGGATGGCTTTCACTTCAGCAGTGATGAATTCATGAACTTCTTAGATGAAAATATCATGATCATTAGTAGGCAAATTATGGATCCCTCTTTGAATCTGCGTATTTCTCCAAAGCGCAGTTGTCCTGAGTCTGCCAGGACCATCAATGGAGACACTCAAGTGTTTTTTGATCCTGTATCTCTTGACACATTCATGAAAATAGTCATGGCCTCTAACCTTCAAGCTCCGGACCAAACTCACTAAAAGTGGTAGTAGAATGGCGTCGGAGAGGATGGGTGACGTTTTACCAACTGTGTTATTTCACGTTTTACATGCTCCTAACCAACTGTGTTATTTCGTTCGTTTTTTTTGCGCTGTTTGTAACTTATTTTTAACTTATTTTGTACATAATGTTGCTGCTACCGTCTCTTATGACCGAAAATAACTTCTGGACAGAACAGCGATTATTCACCAAGAACTGGAAGAAGCTTTTTCCTTTAATGAGTCCGACGTGAAGGATATACAGCTTTCCCGGGAAGAGGCCCAAATCTCTGTCATTTGCATGAATAGATGGAGAAAAATCAAATTGACTTCTGAGAATTTGTAAGCGAGCAAGTAAACTCCCACTGCCATCTGTTCTATTGGCAAAGGTGCAATCATTGGAAAATAAAATGTATGACCTCCAAGCAAGATTAAACTACCAACGGGTCATTAAAAACTGTAACATCTTATGTTTCACTGAGTCGAGGCTGAATAACAACATGACTAACATACAGCTGGTGGGTTATACACTGTATCAGCAGGATAGAACATAGCCTCTGGTAAGACAAGGGCGGGTTATACACTGTATCAGCAGGATAGAACATAGCCTCTGGTAAGACAAGGGGTGGCGGTCCATGTATATTTGTAAACAACAGCTGGTGCACAATATCTAAGGAATTCTCAAGGTTTTGCTAGTCTGAGGGTAGAGTATCTCATCATAAGCTGTAGACCACAGCTATCACTATCTTCCTACAGAGTTTTCATCTGTATTTTTCGAAGGTGTCTACATACCACCACAGACCGAAGATGGCACTAAGACCGCACTCAATGAGCTGTATACCACCAAAAGCAAACAGGAAAATGCTCATCCAGAGGTGGCGATCCGAGTGGCCAGGGACTTCAATGCAGGAAAACTTAAACCCGTTTTACCATATTTCTATCAGCACGTTAAATGTGCAACCAGAGGGAAAAAAAACTCAAGATCAACTTTACTCCACACACACAGATGCATACAAAGCTCTCCCTCTCCCTCCATTTGGCAAATCTGACTATAATTCTATCCTCCTGATTCCTGCTTATAAGCAAAAATTAAAGCAGGAAGCACCAGTGACTCGGTCAATAAAAAGTGGTCAGATGATGCAGATGCTAAGCTACAGGACTGTTTTGCTAGCACAGACAGGAATATGTTCCGGGATTCTGCCGATGGCATTGAGGAGTACCCCACATCAGTCACTGGCTTCATCAATAAGTGCATCAACAACGATGTCGTCCCCACAGTGACTGCACGTGCAGCAGTCACCAACCAGAAGCCATGGGTTACAGACAACATCCTCACTGAGCTAAAGGGTAGAGTCCCGCTTTCAAGGAGCGGGACTCTTATAAAAAATCCCCCTATGCCCCCCGACGAACCATCAACCAGGCAAAGCATCAATACAGGACTAAGATTGAATCGTGCTTCACTGGCTCCGATGCTCGTCGGATGTGGCAGGGCTTGCAAACTATTACAGACTACAAAGGGAATCACAGCTGAGAGCTGCCCAGTGACACGAGCCTACCAGACGAGGTAAATTACTTCGATGCTCGCTTCGAGGCAAGTAACTTAAACATGTATGAAAGCATTATCTGTTCTGGAAGACTGTGTGGTCACGCAGTCCGCAGCCGATGTGAGTAAGACCTTCAAACAGGTGAACATTCACAAGGCCGCAGGGCCAGATGGATTACCAGGACGCGTACTCCGAGCATGCACTGACCAACTAGCAAGTGTCTTCACTGACATTTTCAACCTCTCCCTGTCCGAGTCTTTAATACCAACATGTTTCAAGCAGACCACCATAGTCCCTGTGCCCAAGAACACCAAGGTAACCTGCCTAAATGAATACCGACCCATAGCAATCACGTCTGTAGCCATGAAGTGCTTTGAAAGTCATGGCTCACATCAACACCATTATCCCAGGAAACCTAGACCCACTCAAATTTGCATACAGCCCTAACAGATCCACAGATGATGCAATCTCTATTGCACTCCACACTGCGCTTTCCCACCTGGACAAAAGGAACACCTCTGTGAGAATGATATTCATTGACTTCAGCTCAGCGTTCAACACCATAGTGCTCTCAAAGCTCATCACTAAGCTAAGGACCCTGGGACTAAACACATCCCTCTGCAACTGGATCCTGGACTTCCTGACGGGCCGCTCCCAGGTGGTGAGGGTAGGTAACAACACATCCGCCATACTGATCCTCAACACGGGGGACCCTCAAGGGTGCATGCTCAGTCCCCTCCTGTACTCTCTGTTCATTCATGACTGCACGATGCACGACTCCAACACCATCATTAAGTTTGCCGATGACAAAACAGTGAGTAAGACAGCCTATAGGGAGGAGGTCAGAGACCTGGCCATGTGGTGCCAGGACAACAACCTCTCCCTCAATGTGATCAAGACAAAGGAGATGATTGTGGACTACAGGAAAAGGAGGACCGAGCACGCCCCTATTCTCATCGACAGGGCTGTAGTGCAGCAGGTTGAGAGCTTCAAGTTCCTTGGTGTCCACATCACCAACAAACTAACATGGTTCAAGCACACCAAGACAGTCTTGAAGAGGGCACGACAAACCCTATTCCACCTCAGGAGAGTGAAAAATTTGGCATTGGTCCTCATATCCTCAAAAGGTTCTACAGCTGCACCATTGAGAGCATCCTGACTGGTTGCATCACTGCCTGGAATGGCAAATGCTCGGCCTCCGACTGCAAGGCACTACAGAGGGTAGTGCTAACGGCCCAGTATATCACTGGGGACAAGCTTCCTGGCATCCAAGAGCTCTCTATGAGGTGGTGTCAGAGGAAGGCCCTAAAGCCTCCAGCCACCCCAGTCATAGACTGTTCTCTCTGCTACCGCATGGCAAGCGATACCGGAGCGCCAAGTCTAGGACCAAAAGGCTTCTTAAAAGCTTTTACCCTAAAGCCATAAGACTCCTGAACATCTAATCAAATGGCTACCCGGACTATTTACATGTCCCCCCCCCCCCCTTTTACGCTGCAGCTACTCTCTGTTTTTATCTATGCATAGTCACCTTAATAACTCTACATATTACCTCAATATCCTCAAGTAACCGGTGCACATTGACTCTGTACCGGTACCCCCTGTTCACAGCCTCACTATTGTTATTTTACTGCTCTTTAATTATTCGCTACTTTTATTACTTATTCTTATTTTTTTTTGTAAAAAACCCCCAGCATTTTTGGTTAATTGTGGGCTTGAAAGTAAGCATTAAGGTAAGGTCTACACATGTTGTATTCGGCGCATGTGACAAATAACATTTGATTTGAGTAATAAAGCCTCTCTTCAAAAGCCAAACCTTGACCCGGAAAATATAAACAACTATCGGCCTATGTCGAATCTCCCATTCCTCTCAAAAATTTTATAAAAAGCTGTTGCGCAGCAACCCAATGCCTTCCAGAAGACAAATAATGTATAGGAAATGCTTCAGTCTGATTTTAGACCCCATCTTAGCACTGTGAAGGTGGTAATTTACCTTTTAATGGTGTCAGACTGAGGCTCTGCATCTGTCCTCGTGCTCCTAGACCTTAGTGCTGCTTTTGATATCATCGATCACCACATTGTTTTGGAGAATTTGGAAACCCAAATTGGTTTACACGGACAAGTTCTTGCCTGGTTTAGATCTTATCTGTAACGGTGGTTCTCCTCCTCTTCAACCGAAGAGGAGGAGTAGTGATTGAACCAAGGCGCAGCGGGTTGTGAATACATAATTTAATAAAGACACGACAAAACAATGAAGACAGAAAACGACCTAGACTTGAATAAACTACAAAATAACAAAACCGAAATGTATAGACAGACCTGAACAATACGAACTTACAAATAACGCGAAGAACGCACGAACAGGTAAAAATAGACTACACAAAATGACGATGTACAAAACAAACCGAACAGTCCCGTATGGTGCGACAAACACTGACACAGGAGACAACCACCCACAACGAACACTGTGAAACAACCTACCTAAATATGACTCTCAATTAGAGGAAAACGCCAAACACCTGCCTCTAATTAAGAGCCATTGTTATGCTGGTGAATGAGGACCCAAAAGCGACTTAATAGAAACAGAGTCTTTATTCCAGTCTTAACAAAACACGATACTCCTGGATATTATCATAGGTAAATCCAAAACAGGAAAACTGAAATCCTCTCGTCAGTAGAGAGGAACGACTGGAGACGCGACCACAGACTGCAGGTCGCTTCGGGAAGGCACAGGCCGTAGCTGACATAGACACCTGCTCACACGCAGCATCTGAAGAAGGCAAAAACACGACAGGGCGGAACAAGGACACAGAACAGCAAACATCAAACAAGGATCCGACAAGGACAGAAGCGGAAAACAGAGGGAGAAATAGGGACTCTAATCAGAGGGCAAAATAGGGGACAGGTGTGAAAGAGTAAATGAGGTAGTTAGGAGAATGAGGAACAGCTGGGAGCAGGAACGGAACGATAGAGAGAGAGAGCGAGAGAGGGAGAGAGGGAGGGGGAGAGAGAGGGATAGAAAGAGGAAAAGAACCTAATAAGACCAGCAGAGGGAAACGAATAGAAGGGAAGCACAGGGACAAGACATGATAATCAATGACAAAACATGACAGTACCCCCCCACTCACCGAGCGCCTCCTGGCGCACTCGAGGAGGAACCCTGGCGGCAACGGAGGAAATCATCAATCAACGAACGGTCCAGCACGTCCCGAGATGGAACCCAACTCCTCTCCTCAGGACCGTAACCCTCCCAATCCACTAAGTACTGGTGACCACGTCCCCGAGAACGCATGTCCATGATCTTCCGTACCTTGTAAATAGGTGCGCCCTCGACAAGGACGGGGGGGGGGGAGGGAAGACGAACGGGGGCGCGAAGAAAAGGCTTGATACAGGAGACATGGAAGACAGGGTGGACGCGACGAAGATGTCGCGGAAGAAGCAGTCGCACAGCGACAGGATTGACGACCTGAGAGACACGGAACGGACCAATGAACCGCGGAGTCAACTTGCGAGAAGCTGTCGTAAGGGGAAGGTTACGAGTGGAAAGCCACACTCTCTGACCGCGACAATACCTAGGACTCTTAATCCTACGTTTATTGGCGGCTCTCACAGTCTGCGCCCTGTAACGGCAAAGTGCAGACCTGACCCTCCTCCAGGTGCGCTCACAACGTTGGACAAAAGCCTGAGCGGAGGGAACGCTGGACTCGGCGAGCTGGGACGAGAACAGAGGAGGCTGGTACCCAAGACTACTCTGAAACGGAGATAGCCCGGTAGCAGACGAAGGAAGCGAGTTGTGAGCGTATTCTGCCCAGGGGAGCTGTTCTGCCCAAGACGCAGGGTTTCGAAAAGAAAGGCTGCGTAATATGCGACCAATCGACTGATTGGCCCTTTCTGCTTGACCGTTAGACTGGGGATGAAACCCGGAAGAGAGACTGACGGAAGCACCAATCAAACGACAGAACTCCCTCCAAAACTGTGACGTGAATTGCGGGCCTCTGTCTGAAACGGCGTCTAACGGGAGGCCATGAATTCTGAACACATTCTCAATGATGATTTGTGCCGTCTCCTTAGCGGAAGGAAGCTTAGCGAGGGGAATGAAATGTGCCGCCTTAGAGAACCTATCGACAACCGTAAGAATCACAGTCTTCCCCGCAGACGAAGGCAGACCGGTAATAAAGTCTAAGGCGATGTGAGACCATGGTCGAGAAGGAATGGGAAGCGGTCTGAGACGACCGGCAGGAGGAGAGTTACCTGACTTAGTCTGCGCGCAGTCCGAACAAGCAGCCACGAAACGGCGCGTGTCACGCTCCTGAGTAGGCCACCAAAACCGCTGGCGAATAGAAGCAAGCGTACCCCGAACGCCGGGGTGGCCAGCTAACTTGGCAGAGTGAGCCCACTGAAGAACAGCCAGACGAGTAGAGACAGGAACGAACAGAAGGTTACTAGGACAAGCGCGCGGCGACGCAGTGTGAGTGAGTGCTTGCTTTACCTGTCTCTCAATTCCCCAGACAGTCAACCCGACAACACGCCCTTCAGGGAGAATCCCCTCGGGGTCGGTAGAAGCCACAGAAGAACAAAAGAGACGGGATAAGGCATCAGGCTTGGTGTTCTTATTTCCCGGGCGATAAGAAATCACGAACTCGAAACGAGCGAAAAACAACGCCCAACGAGCTTGACGTGCATTAAGTCGTTTGGCAGAACGGATGTACTCAAGGTTCTTATGGTCAGTCCAAACGACAAAAGGGACGGTCGCCCCCTCCAACCACTGTCGCCATTCGCCTATGGCTAAGCGGATGGCGAGCAGTTCGCGGTTACCCACATCATAGTTGCGTTCCGATGGCGACAGGCGATGAGAAAAATAAGCGCAAGGATGGACCTTATCGTCAGAATGGAAGCGCTGGGACAGAATGGCTCCCACGCCCACCTCTGAAGCGTCAACCTCGACAATGAATTGTTTAGTGACGTCAGGAGTAACAAGGATAGGAGCGGATGTAAAACGCTTCTTGAGGAGATCAAAAGCTCCCTGGGCGGAACCGGACCACTTAAAGCACGTCTTGACAGAAGTCAGAGCTGTGAGAGGGGCAGCCACTTGACCGAAATTACGAATGAAACGCCGATAGAAATTAGCGAAACCGAGAAAGCGCTGCAACTCGACACGTGACTTAGGAACGGGCCAATCGCTGACAGCCTGGACCTTAGCGGGATCCATCTGAATGCCTTCAGCGGAAATAACAGAACCGAGAAATGTGACAGAGGAGACATGAAAGGCGCACTTCTCAGCCTTCACGTAGAGACAATTCTCTAAAAGGCGCTGGAGTACACGTCGAACGTGCTGAACATGAATCTCGAGTGACGGTGAAAAAATCAGGATATCGTCAAGGTAAACGAAAACAAAGATGTTCAGCATGTCTCTCAGTACATCATTAACTAATGCCTGAAAGACAGCTGGAGCATTAGCGAGACCGAACGGCAGAACCCGGTATTCAAAATGCCCTAACGGAGTGTTAAACGCCGTTTTCCACTCGTCCCCCTCTCTGATGCGCACGAGATGGTAAGCGTTACGAAGGTCCAACTTAGTAAAGAACCTGGCTCCCTGCAGAATCTCGAAGGCTGACGACATAAGGGGAAGCGGATAACGATTCTTAACCGTTATGTCATTCAGCCCTCGATAATCCACGCAGGGGCGCAGAGTACCGTCCTTCTTCTTAACAAAAAAAACCCCCGCTCCGGCGGGAGAGGAAGAAGGCACCACGGTACCGGCGTCGAGAGAAACAGACAGATAATCCTCGAGAGCCTTACGTTCGGGAGCCGACAGAGAGTATAGTCTACCCCGAGGGGGAGTGGTCCCCGGAAGGAGATCAATACAACAATCATACGACCGGTGAGGAGGAAGAGAGTTGGCTCTGGACCGACTGAAGACCGTGCGCAGATCATGATATTCCTCCGGCACTCCTGTCAAATCACCAGGTTCCTCCTGAGAAGAGGGGACAGAAGAAACAGGAGGGATAGCAGACATTAAACACTTCACATGACAAGAAACATTCCAGGATAGGATAGAATTACTAGACCAATTAATAGAAGGATTATGACATACTAGCCAGGGATGACCCAAAACAACAGGTGTAAAAGGTGAACGAAAAATCAAAAAGGAAATGGTCTCACTGTGGTTACCAGATACTGTGAGGGTTAAAGGTAGTGTCTCACATCTGATACTGGGGAGAAGACTACCATCTAAGGCGAACATGGGCGTGGGCTTCCCTAACTGTCTGAGAGGAATGTCATGTTTCCGAGCCCATGCTTCGTCCATAAAACAACCCTCAGCCCCAGAGTCTATCAAGGCACTGCAGGAAGCAGCCGAACCGGTCCAGCGTAGATGGACCGACAAGGTAGTACAGGATCTTGATGGAGAGACCTGAGTAGTAGCGCTCACCAGTAGCCCTCCGCTTACTGATGAGCTCTGGCTTTTACTGGACATGACATGACAAAATGTCCAGCAGAACCGCAATAGAGGCAAAGGCGGTTGGTGATTCTCCGTTCCCTCTCCTTAGTCGAGATGCGAATACCTCCCAGCTGCATGGGCTCAGTCTCTGAGCCGGTGGGAGGAGATGGTTGAGATGCGGAGAGGGGGAACACCGTTAACGCGAGCTCTCTTCCACGAGCTCGGTGACGAAGATCTACCCGTCGTTCTATGCGGATGGCGAGTGCAATCAAAGAGTCCACGCTGGAAGGAACCTCCCGGGAGAGAATCTCATCCTTAACCTCAGCGTGGAGTCCCTCCAGAAAACGAGCGAGCAACGCCGGCTCGTTCCAGTCACTGGAGGCAGCAAGAGTGCGAAACTCTATAGAGTAATCCGTTATGGATCGATCACCTTGACATAGGGAAGCCAGGGCCCTGGAAGCCTCCTTCCCAAAAACTGAACGATCAAAAACCCGTATCATCTCCTCTTTAAAGTTCTGATAATCGTTAGAACACTCAGCCCTTGCCTCCCAGATAGCTGTGCCCCACTCCCGAGCCCGACCAGTAAGGAGTGATATGACGTAAGCGATCCGAGCTCTCTCTCTTGAGTATGTGTTGGGCTGGAGAGAGAACACAATATCACACTGGGTGAGAAAGGAGCGACACTCAGTGGGCTGCCCAGAGTAACATGGTGGGTTATTAACCCTAGGTTCCGGAGACTCGGAAGACCAGGAAGTAGCTGGTGGCACGAGACGAAGACTCTGAAACTGTCCTGAGAGGTCGGAGACCTGAGCGGCCAGGGTCTCAACGGCATGACGAGCAGCAGACAATTCCTGCTCGTGTCTGCCGAGCATTGCTCCCTGGAACTCGACGGCAGTGTTGCGAGAATCCGTAGTCGCTGGGTCCATTCTTGGTCGGATCCTTCTGTTATGCTGGTGAATGAGGACCCAAAAGCGACTTAATAGAAACAGAGTCTTTATTCCAGTTTTAACAAAACACGATACTCCTGGATATTATCATAGGTAAATCCAAAACAGGAAAACTGAAATCCTCTCGTCAGTAGAGAGGAACGACTGGAGACGCGACCACAGACTGCAGGTCGCTTCGGGAAGGCACAGGCCGTAGCTGACATAGACACCTGCTCACACGCAGCATCTGAAGAAGGCAAAAACACGACAGGGCGGAACAAGGACACAGAACAGCAAACATCAAACAAGGATCCGACAAGGACAGAAGCGGAAAACAGAGGGAGAAATAGGGACTCTAATCAGAGGGCAAAATAGGGGACAGGTGTGAAAGAGTAAATGAGGTAGTTAGGAGAATGAGGAACAGCTGGGAGCAGGAACGGAACGATAGAGAGAGAGAGCGAGAGAGGGAGAGAGGGAGGGGGAGAGAGAGGGATAGAAAGAGGAAAAGAACCTAATAAGACCAGCAGAGGGAAACGAATAGAAGGGAAGCACAGGGACAAGACATGATAATCAATGACAAAACATGACAGCCATACCAGGCAACCCTTAAACCAACATAGAAACAGAAAACATAGAATGCCCACCCAAACTCACGTCCTGACCAACTAACACATACAACAAACTAACAGAAATAGGTCAGGAACGTGACATTATCTGTCAAAAAGATATCAGTTCGTCTCTGTGTATGGTTTGTCCTCTGACAAATCAATTGTAAGTGTCGGTGTTCCTCAGGGTTCCGTTTTAGGACCGCTATTGTTTTCACTATATATTCTACCTCTTGGTGATGTCTGTCGGAAACACAATGTCAACTTTCACTGCTATGCGGACAACACACAGCTGTACATTTCGATGAAACATGGTGAAGCCCCAAAATTGCATACAAAATTGTATACCCTGGACGCCTGTGTTTCAGACATAAGGAAATGGATACAAATGTGTTACTTTTAAACTCGGACAAAACAGAGATGCTAGTTCTAGGTCTCAAGAAAGAAAGAAATCTGTTTTTTTCCATCTTCGTAAAATTGCAGAAAAACCATGCTTTATTCACTTCTAGATTAGCCTACTTCAATGCTCTACTATCCGGCTACAAAGCACTAAATACATTTCAGTTAGTGCTAAACATGGCTGCTAGAATCTCGACTAGAACCCAACAATTTGATCATATTATTCTAGTGCTAGCCTCTCTACACTGGCTTCCTGTTAAGGCTAGGGCTGATTTCAAGGTTTTACTGCTAACCTACAAAGCATTACATGGGCTTGCTCCTACCTATCTCTCCAATTTGGTCCTGCCGTACATACCTACACGCACGCTACGGTCACAAGACGCAAGCCACCTTATTGTCCCTAGAATTTATAACCAAACAGCTGGAGGCAGGGCTTTCTCCTATAGAGATAGATTTTTATGGAATGATCTGCCTATCCATGTGAGAGACAGACTCAGTCTCGACCTTTAAGTCTTTACTGAAGACTCATCTCTTCAGTAGGTCCTATGATTGAGTGCAGTCTGGCCCAGGGGTGCGAAGGGATTCTTCTGGGACTCTCTGCCTCTGACCTTATTACGGAGGCTGAGTCACTGGCTTACTGGTGCTCTTCCATGCCGTCCCTAGGAGGGGTGCATCACTTGAGTGGGTTAAGTCACTGACGTAATCTTCCTGTTCAGTTTTGTCGGGGGGCTAGGGTCAGTCTGTGTTATCTGGTGTAATTCTCCTGTTTTATCTGGTGTCCTGTGTGAATGTAAGTATGCTCACTCTAATTCTCTCTCTCTCTCTCTCTCCCTCTCTCCCTCCCCTCCCAGAGGACCTGAGCCCAAGGACCATACCTCAGGACTACCTGGCCTGATGACTCCTTGCTGTCCTCAGTCCACCTGGTCGTGCTGCTGCTCCAGTTTCAACTGTTCTGCCTGCGGCTATGGAACCCTGACCTGTTCACCGGACGTGCTACCTTGTTCCGGACCTGCTGTTTTCGATTCTCTCTCTCTCTCTCTCTCTCTCTCTATCGACCTCTGAAAGCTCTCGATCTATGGACATTTGAACATCTTGAAGAACAATCTGGCCTTAAATGGCCATATACTCTTATAATCTCCACCCGGCACAGCCAGAAGAGGACTGGCCACCCCTCAGAGCCTTCCTCTCCAGGTTTCTTCCTAAAATCCTGCCTTTCTATGGAGTTTTTCCTAGCCACCGTGCTTCTGCACCTGCATTGCTTGCTGTTTGGGGTTTTAGGATGTGTTTCTGTATAGCACTTTGTGACATCTGCTGATGTAAAAGTACTTCATAAATACATTTGATTGACTCCAGGTGGATCTACCCAGTTCCAGGTGGATCTACCCAGTTCCCGATGGATCTACCCAGTTCCCGATGGATCTACCCAGTTCCCGATGGATCTACCCAGTTCCCGATGGATCTGCCCAGTTCCCGATGGATCTACCCAGTTCCCAATGGATCTACCCAGTTCCCGATGGATCTAAACAGTTCCAGGTGGATCTACTCAGTTCCAGGTGGATCTACTCAGTTCCAGGTGGATCTAAACAGTCCCGGGTGGATCTAAACAGTTCCAGGTGGATCTAAACAGTTCCAGGTGGATCTACTCAGTTCCAGGTGGATCTACCCAGTTCCAGGTGGATCTAAACAGTTCCAGGTGGATCTAAACAGTTCCAGGTGGATCTAAACAGTTCCAGGTGGATCTACCCAATTCCAGGTGGATCTACCCTGTCCCAGGTGGATCTAAACAGTCCCATGTGGATCTAAACAGTTCCAGGTGGACTGCCATCAGCCTGCATTTATCACAGGGAAAGCTAACTAACTGACTGACCGTCTGCCAGATTCCTAGATTTTTCAAAGCCGATGTCAAAGAGCTCTGACTCAGAGCTCTGACCAAAATAACAAGAAGATAAAACTAATGATCACCCAACTGGAGAATGGGATTATGTTTAGGGCCAAGTGATCAACTTAAAATAGCAGCCCTGGACAGGGGTGACGTAAGAGGCATGTGAAGAGGATTGACATGGCCTGTGGTGGGCAGCAGGCCCAGACCACACCACCACACCATAGGGGTAGTCTAGTTCCACAGTAACACCATAGGGGTATTCTAGTCCAACAGTAACACCATAGGGGTAGTCTAGTCCCACAGTAACACCATAGGGGTAGTCTAGTCCCACAGTAACACCATAGGGGTATTCTAGTCCCACAGCAACACCATAGGGGTAGTCTAGTCCCACAGTAACACCATAGGGGTAGTCTAGTCCCACAGTAACACCATAGGGGTAGTCTAGTCCCACAGTAACACCATAGGGGTATTCTAGTCCCACAGCAACACCATAGGGGTAGTCTAGTCCCACAGTAACACCATAGGGGTATTCTAGTCCAACAGTAACACCATAGGGGTATTCTAGTCCCACAGTAACACCATAGGGGTAGTCTAGTCCCAAAGTAACACCATAGGGGTAGTCTAGTCCCACAGTAACACCAAAGGGGTATTCTAGTCCAACAGTAACACCATAGGGGTATTCTAGTCCCACAGTAACACCATAGGGGTAGTCTAGTCCCAAAGTAACACCATAGGGGTATTCTAGTCCCACAGTAACACCATAGGGGTAGACTAGTACCACAGTAACACCATAGGGGTAGTCTAGTCCCACAGTAACACCATAGGGGTAGTCTAGTCCCACAGTAACACCATAGGGGTAGTCTAGTCCCACAGTAACACCATAGGGGTATTCTAGTCCCACAGTAACACCATAGGGGTAGTCTAGTCCCACAGTAACACCATAGGGGTAGTCTAGTCCAACAGTAACACCATAGGTGTATTCTAGTCCCACAGTAACACCATAGGGGTAGTCTAGTCCCACAGTAACACCATAGGGGTAGTCTAGTCCCACAGTAACACCATAGGGGTAGTCTAGTCCCACAGTAACACCATAGGGGTAGTCTAGTCCCACAGTAACACCATAGGGGTAGTCTAGTCCAACAGTAACACCATAGGGGTAGTCTAGTCCCACAGTAACACCATAGGGGTAGTCTAGTCCCACAGTAACACCATAGGGGTAGTCTAGTCCCACAGTAACACCATAGGGGTAGTCTAGTCCCACAGTAACACCATAGGGGTAGTCTAGTCCCACAGTAACACCATAGGGGTATTCTAGTCCCACAGTAACACCATAGGGGTAGTCTAGTCCCACAGTAACACCATAGGGGTAGTCTAGTCCCACAGTAACACCATAGGGGTAGTCTAGTACCACAGTAACACCATAGGGGTAGACTAGTCCAACAGTAACACCATAGGGGTAGTCTAGTCCAACAGTAACACCATAGGGGTAGTCTAGTCCCACAGTAACACCATAGGGGTAGTCTAGTCCAACAGTAACACCATAGGGGTAGACTAGTACCACAGTAACACCATAGGGGTAGTCTAGTCCCACAGTAACACCATAGGGGTAGTCTAGTCCCAAAGTAACACCATAGGGGTATTCTAGTCCCACAGTAACACCATAGGGGTAGTCTAGTCCCACAGTAACACCATAGGGGTAGTCTAGTCCCACAGTAACACCATAGGGGTAGTCTAGTCCCACAGTAACACCATAGGGGTAGACTAGTACCACAGTAACACCATAGGGGTAGACTAGTACCACAGTAACACCATAGGGGTAGTCTAGTACCACAGTAACACCAAAGGGGTAGACTAGTCCCAAAGTCACACCATAGGGGTAGACTAGTCCCACAGTAACACCAAAGGGGTAGTCTAGTCCCACAGTAACACCATAGGGGTAGACTAGTCCCACAGTAACACCATAGGGGTAGTCTAGTACCACAGTAACACCATAGGGGTAGTCTAGTCCCACAGTAACACCATAGGGGTAGTCTAGTCCCACAGTAACACCATAGGGGTAGTCTAGTCCCACAGTAACACCATAGGGGTAGACTAGTCCCACAGTAACACCATAGGGGTATTCTAGTCCCACAGTAACACCATAGGGGTAGTCTAGTCCCACAGTAACACCATAGGGGTATTCTAGTCCCACAGTAACACCATAGGGGTAGTCTAGTCCCACAGTAACACCATAGGGGTAGACTAGTCCCACAGTAACACCATAGGGGTATTCTAGTCCCACAGTAACACCATAGGGGTAGTCTAGTCCCACAGTAACACCATAGGGGTATTCTAGTCCCACAGTAACACCATAGGGGTAGTCTAGTCCCACAGTAACACCATAGGGGTAGACTAGTCCCACAGTAACACCATAGGGGTATTCTAGTCCCACAGTAACACCATAGGGGTAGTCTAGTCCCACAGTAACACCATAGGGGTAGTCTAGTCCAACAGTAACACCATAGGGGTAGTCTAGTACCACAGTAACATCGTAGCTAGAACCAGACTGATATAGCTGGTGTGATGATGAGTGGACAGCCAGAACCAGGCTGATATAGCTGGTGTGATGATGAGTGGACAGCTAGAGACAGACTGATATAGCTGGTGTGATGATGAGTGGACAGCTAGAGACAGACTGATATAGCTGGTGTGATGAGGAGTGGACAGCCAGAACCAGGCTCATATAGCTGGTGTGATGATGAGTGGACAGCTAGAGACAGACTGATATAGCTGGTGTGATGATGAGTGGACAGCTAGAGACAGACTGATATAGCTGGTGTGATGATGAGTGGACAGCTAGAGACAGACTGATATAGCTGGTGTGATGATGAGTGGACAGCTAGAGACAGACTGATATAGCTGGTGTGATAAGGAGTGGACAGCTAGAGAAGGAGACTATGTGACTAGACAGCCTTTATGGGGTTTCGCTCACTAAAAGCCTGATGGGTGATTATCAAGGGCCAGGGTATTTACACACAGCTGTGTAAGGGGTTCAGTCATATGTATACACAACTGCACAAGGATAGAATAGATAGACATATAGAGACAGAGACAGAGACAGAGAGAGAGAGAGACAGACAGGAAGACAGGCAGACAGACAGGAAGACAGGCAGACAGACAGGCAGACAGGCAGACAGGCAGACAGGCAGACAGGCAGACAGGCAGACAGGCAGACAGGCAGACAGGCAGACAGGCAGACAGGCAGACAGGCAGACAGGCAGACAGGCAGACAGGCAGACAGGCAGACAGGCAGACAGGCAGACAGGCAGACAGGCAGACAGGCAGGCAGACAGACAGACAGACAGACAGACAGACAGACAGACAGACAGACAGACAGACAGACAGACAGACAGACAGACAGACAGACAGACAGACAGACAGACCTGTACAATCTCCAGCATCTCAGACTTGCTGATGTATCCGTTCCCGTCCAGGTCGTACATGCTGAAGGCCCACTTCAGTTTCTGCTCCAGCTTGCCCCGCGACGTGACGCTCAGAGCGATGATGAACTCCCGGAAGTCTATCGTCCCGTCCCCGTTGGCGTCGAAGGTGCGGAAGACGTGCTCTGCGAACTTGGAGGCGTCTCCGTAGGGGAAGAAGTTACCGTAGATCTTCTTAAACTCCTCCATGGAGAGGTTCCCGCTGGGGCAGTCTCTCAGGAAGCCCTTATACCACTCCTGGATCTCAGCTTCGGTGAAGTCCGTGCTCTCCAGCAGATCCTGCATCACCTCTGGGCGGAGTTTGCTGTTCTGCTTCCCCATTTTAGATGTTTTGGTGGTTTTAGCTGTGGAGGGAGAGGAAGGGGGAAGGGAGAAGAGAGAGAGGGAGAGAGAGAGTGATTAGTTGTCATTCAGCTTCTCAACTGAGCTTGTTCAATGGGTCAGAGAGAAATAGGGAGAGAGACAAGTAACTGATTCACACAGGGTTTGTGTTGATATCTGAAAAAAAATCATTGGTTAATGTCATATGGTCCCCTTTCAAACAGCAAAAAAATATCACATTTTTGGCGGCATTTGCCTTTTATATAATCATTGCTTAGACGCAACTGAGCCGAGAAACATTCACCTTTGACCCCGTTGTTGTGATCGTTGTCATGGTAACCCGATGTTACAGCAAGCTCTGAATTATTCTGACAGAAAGGCACTGCTTTCATGTCTTCACATTCACAACAGGAAGTTAGCAGCTCGCCATACTTGTAAATAATTAGTAAATAACGAATTTGTATCCAATGCCCATCCTATTCAGACCTGGAGGGGGTATTGGGTGACCCTCCCACTGATCATTCTGGACATCGCTGTGGAGGATGGAGATATTGAGCTGCTGAGCACTTTATCAACTGTTTTATACATGGAAACATAATGCCTCTACATTATACCTTGATATAAAGGTACAGGGGAACATTAGACCTCATTATACCTTGATATAAAGGTACAGGAGAACATTAGACCACATTAGACCTTGATATAAAGGTACAGGGGAACATTAGACCTCTACATTATACCTTGATATAAAGGTACAAGGGAACATTAGACCTCATTATACCTTGATATAAAGGTACAGGGGAACATTAGACCTCATTATACCTTGATATAAAGGTACAGGGGAACATTAGACCTCATTATACCTTGATATAAAGGTACAGGAGAACATTAGACCTCATTATACCTTGATATAAAGGTACAGGGGAACATTAGACCTCATTATACCTTGATATAAAGGTACAGGGGAACATTAGACCTCATTATACCTTGATATAAAGGTACAGGAGAACATTAGACCTCATTATACCTTGATATAAAGGTACAGGGGAACATTAGACCACATTATACCTTGATATAAAGGTACAGGGGAACATTAGACCTCATTATACCTTGATATAAAGTTACAGGGGAACATAATGCCTCCACATTATACCTTGATATAAAGGTACAAGGGAACATTAGACCACATTATACCTTGATAAAAAGGTACAGGGGAACATTAGACCTCATTATACCTTGATATAAAGGTACAGGGGAACATTAGACCACATTATACCTTGATATAAAGGTACAGGGGAACATTAGACCTCATTATACCTTGATATAAAGGTACAGGGGAACATTAGACCTCATTATACCTTGATATAAAGGTACAGGGGAACATTAGACCTCATTATACCTTGATATAAAGGTACAGGGGAACATAATGCCTCCACATTATACCTTGATATAAAGGTACAAGGGAACATTAGACCTAATTGAACCTTGATATAAAGGTACAGGGGAACATTATGCCACATTATACCTTGATATAAAGGTACAGGGGATCATTAGACCTCATTATACCTTGACATAAAGGTACAGGGGAATATTAGACCACATTATACCTTGATATAAAGGTACAGGGGCTCATTAGATCTCATTATACCTTGATATAAAGGTACAGGGGGACATTAGACCTCATTATACCTTGATATAAAGGTACAGGGGAACATTAGACCTCATTATACCTTGATATAAAGGTACAGGGGAACATAATGCCTCCACATTATACCTTGATATAAAGGTACAGGGGAACATTAGACCTAATTGAACCTTGATATAAAGGTACAGCGGAACATTAGACCACATTATACCTTGATATAAAGGTACAGGGGAACATTAGACCTCATTATACCTTGATATAAAGGTACAGGGGAACATAATGCCTCTACATTGTACCTTGATATAAAGGTACAGGGGAACATAATGCCTCCACATTATACCTTGATATAAAGGTACAGGGGAACATTAGACCTCATTATACCTTGATATAAAGGTACAGGGGAACATTATGCCACATTATACCTTGATATAAAGGTACAGGGGATCATTAGACCTCATTATACCTTGATATAAAGATACAGGGGAATATTAGACCTCATTATACCTTGATATAAAGGTACAGGGGAATATTAGACCACATTATACCTTGATATAAAGGTACAGGGGCTCATTAGATCTCATTATACCTTGATATAAAGGTACAGGGGAACATAATGCATCCACATTATACCTTGATATAAAGGTACAAGGGAACATTAGACCACATTATACCTTGATAAAAAGGTACAGGGGAACATTAGACCTAATTATACCTTGATATAAAGGTACAGGGGAACATTAGACCTCATTATACCTTAAAATAAAGGTACAGGGGAACATTAGACCTCATTATACCTTGATATAAAGGTACAGGGGAACATTAGACCTCATTATACCTTGATATAAAGGTACAGGGGAACATTAGACCATATTATATCTTGATATAAAGGTACAGGAGAACATTAGACCTCATTATACCTTGATATCAAGGTACAGGGGAACATTATACCACATTATACCTTGATATAAAGGTACAGGGGAACATTAGACCACATTATACCTTGATATAAAGGTACAGGGGAACATTAGACCTCATTATACCTTGATATAAAGGTACATGGGAACATTAGACCTCATTATACCTTGATATAAAGGTACAGGGGAACATTAGACCTCATTATACCTTGATATAAAGGTACAGGGGAACATTAGACCTCATTATACCTTGATATAAAGTTACAGGGGAACATTAGGCCTCTACATTATACCTTGATATAAAGAAGATCAAGACAAAGGACATGATAGCACCTCGTGTAAACAGGGCTATAGAGGTATTGAGAAACTCACTACTCTTCACCACACTGACATAAACAAACACACGTTTCTTGTAGCTGAACTTTCAACTTGACAACCACAGACACATCTCGCGGTTTTCCTCTGTGCAGCGCTGCATGCCTGCAGAATCAGATTCACAATGAACACTTCCTGCTCACTGCAGCTACTCTCAGGTTTCTGTGTCTTCTGGCTTTGCACATAGATGCACCAGATAAACAGTCATGTCTCATCTAGAAACTCCTACTGTAGTCAATGTCTTGTCTCCTCTGAAACTCCACAGCAAAATGAATAAACATCATTGACCAGCTGATCTGACCACATAGAGTTGAGCTGTACAGGTGAGAAGTCTGGCAGTGAGATGACATGCTGCTGAGCTTTACTGTTTTGAGACAGTGAGAGGCTGTTCTTCCAGGCTTAGGAGAGGGATAATGAGAGTATGAGATAGTAAGCTAATGTCACGTCAGGACATAGCATACAGCAGGCAGAAATAGATCAACAACAGATCTGTGTGTTCTAACTCCTGCCCTCTACCGTGTGCATCTCTCTCCTCTCACTGTGGAGTTGTCAGTCTGTTGCTATAATAGAAGTCTAAACGGCCATTCAGAGCATCCTTGGCATCAACATCAAAACATCCTAGTCTTGAAATGTTGTAAAACTCAGAGAGCAGAAAGCAGATCCCATCCATGTCTTGACCTAAAAATGAAGTGGTCCGTCAGGGGAATGGACTGCCCTTGACCCCCCCTGCCCTTGGCCCCCCCTGCCCTTGGCCCCCCCTGCCCTTGGCCCCCCCTGCCCTTGGCCCCCCCTGCCATTTAACAGAACCCCCTCCCTCCGCCATATAAGATGCTTATGTTTTAAAGAGCGAGGAACATGCTAAGAGCTCCTCTGACTCAACCTGATCGAAGCCTAGGAGCTGCTCTGACTCAACCTGATAGAAATCTAAGAGCTGCTCTGACTCAACCTGATAGAAGTCTAGCAGCTGCTCTGACTCAACCTGATAGAAGTCTAGGAGCTGCTCTGACTCAACCTGATAGAAGTCTAAGAGCTGCTCTGACTCATCTGATAGAAGTCTAGGAGCTGCTCTGACTCAACCTGATAGAAGTCTAGGAGCTGCTCTGACTCAACCTGATCGAAGTCTAGGAGCTGCTCTGACTCAACCTGATCGAAGTCTAGGAGCTGCTCTGACTCAACCTGATCGAAGTCTAGGAGCTGCTCTGACTCAACCTGATAGAAGTCTAAGAGCTGCTCTGACTCATCTGATAGAAGTCTAGGAGATGCTCTGACTCAACCTGATAGAAGTCTAGGAGCTGCTCTGACTCAACCTGATCGAAGTCTAGGAGCTGCTCTGACTCAACCTGATCGAAGTCTAGGAGCTGCTCTGACTCAACCTGATCGAAGTCTAGGAGCTGCTCTGACTCAACCTGATAGAAGTCTAAGAGCTGCTCTGACTCATCTGATAGAAGTCTAGGAGATGCTCTGACTCAACCTGATAGAAGTCTAAGAGCTGCTCTGACTCATCTGATAGAAGTCTAGCAGCTGCTCTGACTCAACCTGATCGAAGCATAAGAGCTGCTCTGACTAAACCTGATAGAAGTCTAAGAGCTGCTCTGACTCATCTGATAGAAGTCTAGGAGCTGCTCTGACTCAACCTGATCGAAGTCTAGGAGCTGCTCTGAAATCAACCTGATCGAAGTCTAGGAGCTGCTCTGACTCAACCTGATAGAAGTCTAAGAGCTGCTCTGACTCATCTGATAGAAGTCTAGGAGATGCTCTGACTCAACCTGATCGAAGCCTAGGAGCTGCTCTGACTCAACCTGATAGAAATCTAAGAGCTGCTCTGACTCAACCTGATCGAAGTCTAGGAGCTGCTCTGACTCAACCTGATCGAAGTCTAGGAGCTGCTCTGACTCAACCTGATAGAAATCTAAGAGCTGCTCTGACTCAACCTGATAGAAGTCTAGGATCTGCTCTGACTCAACCTGATCGAAGCCTAGGAGCTGCTCTGACTCAACCTGGTCGAAGTCTAGGAGCTGCTCTGACTCAACCTGATAGAAGTCTAGGAGCTGCTCTGACTCAACCTGATAGAAATCTAAGAGCTGCTCTAACTCAACCTGATAGAAGTCTAAGAGCTGCTCTGACTCATCTGATAGAAGTCTAGGAGCTGCTCTGACTCAACCTGATCGAAGTCTAGGAGCTGCTCTGACTCAACCTGATAGAAGTCTAGGAGCTGCTCTGACTCAACCTGATAGAAGTCTAGGAGCTGCTCTGACTCAACCTGATAGAAGTCTAGGAGCTGCTCTGACTCAACCTGATCGAAGTCTAGGAGCTGCTCTGACTCAACCTGATAGAAATCTAAAAGCTGCTCTGACTCAACCTGATAGAAGTCTAGGAGCTGCTCTGACTCAACCTGATAGAAATCTAAGAGCTGCTCTGATTCAACCTGATAGAAGTCTAGGAGCTGCTCTGACTCAACCTGATAGAAGTCTAGGAGCTGCTCTGACTCAACATGATAGAAGTCTAGGATCTGCTCTGACTCAACCTGATAGAAGTCTAGGAGCTGCTCTGACTCAACCTGATAGAAGTCTAGGAGCTGCTCTGATTCAACCTGATAGAAGTCTAGGAGCTGCTCTGACTCAACCTGATAGAAGTCTAAGAGCTGCTCTGATTCAACCTGATAGAAGTCCAGGAGCTGCTCTGACTCAACCTGATAGAAGTCTAGGAGCTGCTCTGACTCAACCTGATAGAAGTCTAGGAGCTGCTCTGACTCAACCTGATAGAAGTCTAAGGAGTCAAAACAAGCTGACCAACCAGGATATTATTAGATGCTGTAAACTAAATTCAACAAGATATTTTCTCTATATGTTATGTATATGCAGTGCTTCATTTAATCTGGATCCTACGGAACAGGATCCGGCACCTCTCTGTTTTGTACTGTTTCGTTCCGGAACCTATTTGGCCAGATCCTGTACCTTGCGTGGCATGGATTGTTTGTGAAGATAACATCAAGGCTACTCTCCTTGATGTTATCCTCACAAATAATCCTGGTAGGTATCAGTCTGGTGTTTTCTGTAATGACCTTAGTGATCACTGTTTTACAGTCTGTGTTCGTAATGGCTGCTCAGTGAAACGATCTGTCTGATTTGTCATAGACACATGCTAAAAAACTTTAATGAGCAAGCCTTCCTTCATGAACTGGCATATATACAGTGGGGCAAAAAAGTATTTAGTCAGCCACCAATTGTGCAAGTTCTCCCACTTAAAAAGATGAGAGAGGCCTGTAATTTTCATCATAGGTACACTTCAACCATGACAGACAAAATTAGAAAAAAAAATCCAGAAAATCACATTGTAGGATTTTTAATGAATTTATTTGCAAATTATGGTGGAAAATAAGTATTTGGTCAATAACAAAAGTCTATCTCAATACTTTGTTATATAGCCTTTGTTGGCAATGACAGAGGTCAAACGTTTTCTGTAAGTCTTCACAAGGTTTTCACACACTGTTGCTGGTATTTTGGCCCTTTCCTCCATGCAGATCTCCTCTAGAGCAGTGATGTTTTGGGGCTGTTGCTGGGCAACACGGACTTTCAACTCCCTCCAAAGATTTTCTATGGGGTTGAGATCTGGAGACTGGCTAGGCCACTCCAGGACCTTGAAATGCTTCTTACGAAGCCACTCCTTTGTTGCCCGGGCGGTGTGTTTGGGATCATTGTCATGCTGAAAGACCCAGCCACGTTTCATCTTCAATGCCCTTGCTGATGGAAGGAGGTTTTCACTCAAAATCTCACGATACATGGCCCCATTCATTCTTTCCTTTACACGGATCAGTCGTCCTGGTCCCTTTGCAGAAAAACAGCCCCAAAGCATGATGTTTCCACCCCCATGCTTCACAGTAGGTATGGTGTTCTTTGGATGCAACTCAGCATTCTTTGTCCTCCAAACACGACGAGTTGAGTTTTTACCAAAAAGTTATATTTTGGTTTAATCTGACCATATGACATTCTCCCAATCTTCTTCTGGATCATCCAAATGCTCTCTAGCAAACTTCAGACGGGCCTGGACATGTACTGGCTTAAGCAGGGGGACACGTCTGGCACTGCAGGATTTGAGTCCCTGGCGGCGTAGTGTGTTACTGATGGTAGGCTTTGTTACTTTGGTCCCAGCTCTCTGCAGGTTATTCACTAGGTCCCCCCGTGTGGTTCTGGGATTTTTGCTCACCGTTCTTGTGATCATTTTGACCCCACAGGGTGAGATCTTGCGTGGAGCCCCAGATCGAGGGAGATTATCAGTGGTCTTGTATGTCTTCCATTTCCTAATAGTTGCTCCCACAGTTGATTTCTTCAAACCAAGCTGCTTACCTATTGCAGATTCAGTCTTCCCAGCCTGGTGCAGGTCTACAATTTTGTTTCTGGTGTCCTTTGACAGCTCTTTGGTCTTGGCCATAGTGGAGTTTGGAGTGTGACTGTTTGAGGTTGTGGACAGGTGTCTTTTATACTGATAACAAGTTCAAACAGGTGCCATTAATACAGGTAACGAGTGGAGGACAGAGGAGCCTCTTAAAGAAGAAGTTACAGGTCTGTGAGAGCCAGAAATCTTGCTTGTTTGTAGGTGACCAAATACTTATTTTCCACCATAATTTGCAAATAAATTCATAAAAAAATCCTACAATGTGATTTTCTGGATTTTTTCCCCTCATTTTGTCTGTCATAGTTGAAGTGTACCTATGATGAAAATTACAGGCCTCTCTCATCTTTTTAAGTGGGAGAACTTGCACAATTGGTGGCTGACTAAATACTTTTTTGCCCCACTGTAAATTGATATAGAATCAGCTTGATCCCCTCTGTTGAAGACGCTTGGACCTTGTTTTTTGATATTTACAGTGGTATTGTTAACAAACATGCCCCCATAAAGAAAATGAGAATTAAAAACAGATTCAGCCCCTGGTTTGACAGTGATCTGGCAGAGTTACTCCACCTCAAGAATTCCAATTGGCGAAAGGCTCGTCACACGGATACTCACGCTGACTGGCTCTAGTTCAGGCAAATGAGAAATAGGTGCACTCAGGCTATCCGGTAGGCCAAAGTTAGTTACTTTAAGGAGCAGTTCTCTCTCTGTGGGTCTAACCCCAAGAAGTTCTGGAGAACGGTTAAAGACCTGGAGAATAAACCCTCCTCCTCACAGCTTCCCGTGTCCCTTAATGTTGATGATGTGGTTGTTACTGACAAGAAGCACATGGCTGAGCTCTTTAATCACCACTTCATTAACAGGATTCCTATTTGACTCAGCCATGCCTCATTGCCTGTCCAACATTTCCTCATCTCCCACCCCTTCTAATGTGACTCGCCCCAATGCTCCTCCCTTTTTTCCCCCAGCCCCGCTACAAAGTTTCTCCCTGCAGGCGGTCACTGAGTCTCAGGTGCTAAAGGAGCTCCTTAAACAGATGGTTTAGACCCTTTCTTCTTTAAGGTTGCTGCCACTATCATCGCCAAGACTATCTCTGACCTTTTTAACCTGTCAATTAGGATCAAGTTAAAGGCCAATTTCTATTTTGCCCTGTTTATCAAAAGTGTTGGTAAAACCTGTTAATAATCAACCGACTGGCTTTCTTGATGTCTATAGCATTCTCTCTGGTATGCAATCTAGTTTCCTCTCATGTTATTGATGTGTCACTGCAACCTTAAAGGTCCTCAGTGATGTCACCATTGCCCTTGATTCTAAGCAATGTTGTGCTGCTATTTTTATTGACTTGGACAGAGCTTTTGATACCGTAGACCATTTCATTCTTGTTAACAAACACGCCCCCATAAAGAAAATTTGAATTAAAAACTGGTTCAGCCCCTGGTTCGAGTATTGGTGTCTCTGAGGGGTCTTTGTACTGGTTTGCTAACTACCTCTCTCAAAGTGTGCAGTGTATAAAGTCAGAACATCTTCCGTCTCAGCCACTGCCTGTCACCAAGGGAGTACCACAAGGCTTGATCCTAGGCCCCACACATTTCTCAATTTACATCAACAACGTAGTTCAAGCAGTAGGAAGCTCTCTCATCCATTTATATGCAGATGATACAGTGTTATACTCAGCTGGCCCCTCCATGGATTTTGTGTTAAACGCTCTACAACAAAGCTTTCTTAGTGTCCAACAAGCTTTCTCTGCCCTTAACCTTGTTCTGAACACCTCCAAAACAAAGGTTGTGGTTGGGTAAGAAGAATGTCTCTCTCCCCACCGGTGTGATTACTACCTCTGAGTATGGCTAGACGGTACACTGTCCTTCTCTCAGCACATATCAAAGCTGCAGGCTTTGCTGTTTGGGGTTTTAGGCTGGGTTTCTGTACAGCACGTTGTGACATCGGCTGATGTAAGAAGGGCTTCATGAATACATTTGATTGATTGAATGATTGATTGATTGTCTGTGCCCAATAATGTTTGTACCGTGTTTTGTGCTGCTACAATGTTGTGCTGCTGCCATGTTGTGTTGTCATGTGTTGCTGCCATGCTGTGTTGTCATGTGTTGCTGCCATGCTGTGTTGTCATGTGTTGATGCCATGCTATGTTGTTGTCTTTAGGTCTCTCTTTATGTAGTGTTGTGGTGTCTCTCTTGTCGTGATGTGTTTTGTCCTATATTATAATTTTAAAAAATAATAATATTATCCTAGCCCCTGTCCCCACAAAAGGCCTTTTGCCTTCTGGTAGGCCGTCATTTTGAATAAGAATTTGTTCTTAACTGACTTAATTAAATGTTAAATAAAAAATTATAATAAAAGAACGATCAAAGTTCATTCGAGTTTCCTCTATGATCTCTCTGTCTCTGCTCTGATAGAAAATGAGCCTGCAACTGCCATCTCTCCAGCATTGCACTTCCTCATGTATTTCCTTATAGAACCATAGAAGGGTTCTGCAGGAGCTGCACTTCCTCATGTATTTCCTTATAGAACCATAGAAGGGTTCTGCAGGAGCTGCAGTGCCTCATGTATTTCCTTATAGAACCATAGAAGGGTTCTGCAGGAGCTGCAGTGCCTCATGTATTTCCTTATAGAACCATAGAAGGGTTCTGCAGGAGCTGCACTTCCTCATGTATTTCCTTATAGAACCATAGAAGGGTTCTGCAGGAGCTGCAGTGCCTCATGTATTTCCTTATAGAACCATAGAAGGGTTCTGCAGGAGCTGCAGTGCCTCATGTATTTCCTTATAGAACCATAGAAGGGTTCTGCAGGAGCTGCAGTGCCTCATGTATTTCCTTATAGAACCATAGAAGGGTTCTGCAGGAGCTGCAGTGCCTCATGTATTTCCTTATAGAACCATAGAAGGGTTCTGCAGGAGCTGCAGTGCCTCATGTATTTCCTTATAGAACCATAGAAGGGTTCTGCAGGAGCTGCACTTCCTCATGTATTTCCTTATAGAACCATAGAAGGGTTCTGCAGGAGCTGCAGTGCCTCTACTGCTCTATGCACTACACCAACGCGATGATATGCTTGTAATTCTTTCTTTTTTTAAGTAGAGTTTTTTTTCTCATGTGTTCCGGTACCTCAGAGCTCCCCAGGTCACCCCCCGCTCTCGCTCCCCTCCCGATATTACAAATGAAGCACTGTGTATATGATTGAATAAAATGTACGTATAGCCTGTAGGGTGGGTTGAGAATACTGATGAAGGTTTGTGAGGAGAGAAGTAATACTAGAACACACTGTTCTGCACAAAGCTACATATTGTACTGTTGCAAGCAGCACTGAGAATGTTCCAAATGGTAATGAGAGAGAGAAATTCCTGCTGGGTTTCCAATCAATAAAAACACATTGAAATGTCAGAGGATTTAAAGCTCCCCTTTAATTAAACACTATAAGGAAACAATTCCCCTTTACATTTAATTGTCCTTATTATTCTCCACGGCTATTCATCCTGAACAATGGCCGTGTGTCTACTGCACCACAGGGGTCTAATGGAGAGCAGTGGCTGGATCCCAGCTCTAAAACTGTGCATCCCAAATGGCAACCTATTCTCTACATAGTGCACAACCTTTGATCTACGGTAGTGACGCAGACATAGAACCTCTCTGTTGGTCCGGCTGGGACATCTGGGGTCTGAGATCTCTACAGGTCTCATACTAGAGTGAGTGAGTGAGTGAGTGAGTGAGTGAGTGAGTGAGTGAGTGAGTGAGTGAGTGAGTGAGTGAGTGAGTGAGTGAGTGAGTGAGTGAGTGAGTGAGTGAGTGAGTGAGTGAGTGAGTGAGTGAGTGAGTGAGTGAGTGAGTGAGTGAGTGAGTGAGTGAGTGAGTGAGTGAGTGAGTGAGTGAGTGAGTGAGTGAGTGAGTCAGTCAGTCAGTCAGTCAGTCAGTCAGTCAGTCAGTCAGTCAGTCAGTCAGTGAGTGAGTGAGTGAGTGAGTGAGTGAGTGAGTGAGTGAGTGAGTGAGTGAGTGAGTGAGTGAGTGAGTGAGTGAGTGAGTGAGTGAGTGAGTGAGTGAGTGAGTGAGTGAGTGAGTGAGTGAGTGAGTGAGTGAGTGAGTGAGTGAGTGAGTGAGTGAGTGAGTGAGTGAGTGAGTGAGTGAGTGAGTGAGTGAGTGAGTGAGTCAGTCAGTCAGTCAGTCAGTCAGTCAGTGAGTCAGTGAGTGAGTGAGTGAGTGAGTGAGTGAGTGAGTGAGTGAGTGAGTGAGTGAGTGAGTGAGTGAGTGAGTGAGTGAGTGAGTGAGTGAGTGAGTGAGTGAGTGAGTGAGTGAGTGAGTCAGTCAGTCAGTCAGTCAGTCAGTCAGTCAGTCAGTCAGTCAGTCAGTCAGTCAGTCAGTCAGTCTGTCTGTCTGTCTGTCTGTCTGTCTGTCTGTCTGTCTGTCTGTCTGTCTGTCTGTCTGTCTCTGTCTGTCTGTCTGTCTGTCTGTCTGTCTGTCTGTCTGTCTGTCTGTCTGTCTGTGACCTTGGCAAAGAACCACCGGCTCTTAGGTGGCTGTCCGTCCATTCGTGCTGTGACATCATAGATGATCCCTTGTCCTCATTCTTGATTCCCCAGGGACTCAGGGAGGAATTAGGTGATATTTATAAAGACACCTAGGCTCTAGGTAAACACACAGGACACCGGATCAGGGACTAAATACTGTAAATAGGAGGGACCAGGGTTACGTTACTGTAGATAGGAGGGACCAGGGTTACGTTACTGTAATTAGGAGGGACCAGGGTTAAGTTACTGTAGTTAGGAGGGACCAGGGTTAAGTTACTGTAGTTAGGAGGGACCAGGGTTAAGTTACTGTAGATAGGAGGGACCAGGGTTACGTTACTGTAATTAGGAGGGACCAGGGTTAAGTTACTGTAGTTAGGAGGGACCAGGGTTAAGTTACTGTAGTTAGGAGGGACCAGGGTTAAGTTACTGTAGATAGGAGGGACCAGGGTTAAGTTACCGTAGTTAGGAGGGACCAGGGTTAAGTTACTGTAGATAGGAGGGACCAGGGTTAAGTTACTGTAGATAGGAGGGACCAGGGTTAAGTTACCGTAGTTAGGAGGGACCAGGGTTAAGTTACTGTAGATAGGAGGGACCAGGGTTAAGTTACTGTAGATAGGAGGGACCAGGGTTAAGTTACTGTAGATAGGAGGGACCAGGGTTACGTTACTGTAGATAGGAGGGACCAGGGTTACGTTACTGTAGATAGGAGGGACCAGGGTTACGTTACTGTAGATAGGAGGGACCAGGGTTAAGTTACTGTAGTTAGGAGGGACCAGGGTTAAGTTACTGTAGATAGGAGGGACCAGGGTTAAGTTACTGTAGATAGGAGGGACCAGGGTTAAGTTACTGTAGATAGGAGGGACCAGGGTTAAGTTACTGTAGATAGGAGGGACCAGGGTTAAGTTACTGTAGTTAGGAGGGACCAGGGTTAAGTTACTGTAGTTAGGAAGGACCAGGGTTAAGTTACTGTAGTTAGGAGGGACCAGGGTTAAGTTACTGTAGTTAGGAGGGACCAGGGTTAAGTTACTGTAGATAGGAGGGACCAGGGTTAAGTTACTGTAGATAGGAGGGACCAGGGTTAAGTTACTGTAGATAGGAGGGACCAGGGTTAAGTTACTGTAGATAGGAGGGACCAGGGTTACGTTACTGTAGATAGGAGGGACCAGGGTTACGTTACTGTAGATAGGAGGGACCAGGGTTAAGTTACTGTAGATAGGAGGGACCAGGGTTAAGTTACTGTAGATAGGAGGGACCAGGGTTACGTTACTGTAGATAGGAGGGACCAGGGTTAAGTTACTGTAGTTAGGAGGGACCAGGGTTAAGTTACTGTAGTTAGGAGGGACCAGGGTTAAGTTACTGTAGATAGGAGGGACCAGGGTTACGTTACTGTAGTTAGGAGGGACCAGGGTTACGTTACTGTAGATAGGAGGGACCAGGGTTACGTTACTGAAGAAGGGGAGGGTTAGGGGTTAGAAGGGGAGGGTTAGGGGTTAGAAGGGGAGGGTTAGGGGTTAGAAGGGGAGGGTTATGGGGTTAGAAGAGGAGGGTTATGGGTTAGAAGAGGAGGGTTAGGGTTTAGAAGAGGAGGGTTAGGGGTTAGAAGGGGAGGGTTAGGGGTTAGAAGGGGAGGGTTAGGGGTTAGAAGAGGAGGGTTAGGGGTTAGAAGAGGAGGGTTATGGGGTTAGAAGAGGAGGGTTAGGGGTTAGAAGGGGAGGGTTAGGGGTTAGAAGGGGAGGGTTAGGGGTTAGAAGGGGAGGGTTATGGGGTTAGAAGAGGAGGGTTATGGGTTAGAAGAGGAGGGTTAGGGGTTAGAAGAGGAGGGTTAGGGGTTAGAAGGGGAGGTTTAGGGGTTAGAAGAGGAGGGTTGGGGGTTAGAAGAGGAGGGTTAGGGGTTAGAAGAGGAGGGTTATGGGGTTAGAAGAGGAGGTTTAGGGGTTAGAAGAGGAGGGTTAGGGGTAGAAGGGGAGGGTTAGGGTTAGAAGAGGAGGGTTAGGGTTTAGAAGAGGAGGGTTATGGGGTTAGAAGAGGAGGGTTAGGGTTAGAAGACGAGGGTTAGGGGTTAGAAGGGGAGGGTTAGGGGTTAGAAGAGGAGGGTTAGGGGTTAGAAGAGGAGGGTTAGGGTTAGAAGAGGAGGGTTAGGGGTTAGAAGGGGAGGGTTAGGGGTTAGAAGAGGAGGGTTAGGGTTAGAAGAGGAGGGTTAGGGGTTAGAAGAGGAGGGTTAGGGTTAGAAGAGGAGGGTTAGGGGTTAGAAGAGGAGGGTTAGGGTTTAGAAGAGGAGGGTTATGGGTTAGAAGAGGAGGGTTAGGGTTTAGAAGAGGAGGGTTAGGGTTAGAAGAGGAGGGTTAGGGTTAGAAGAGGAGGGTTAGGGGTTAGAAGGGGAGGGTTAGGGGTTAGAAGAGGAGGGTTAAGGGTTAGAAGAGGAGGGTTAGGTACAGTTGAAGACAGAAGTTTACATACACTTAGGTTGGAGTCATTAAATCTCGTTTTTCAACCACTCCATCTAATCTGAATTACCTTTTTCACGTGCTTTTTAAAAGAGAGGTTGGAATCAAGTATGATGCCAAGGTACTTAAAATCAGATACCACCTGGAGCTTCTCCCCTGACACACAGACATCTGGCTCAGTAGCATCAGATACCAGCTGGAGCTTCTCCCCTGACACACAGACATCTTTTTCAGTATCATCAGATACCAGCTGGAGCTTCTCCCCTGACACACAGACATCTGGCTCAGTAGCATCAGATACCACCTGGAGCTTCTCCCCTGACACACAGACATCTGGCTCAGTAACATCAGATACCACATGGAGCTTCTCCCCTGACACACAGACATCTGGCTCAGTAGCATCAGATACCACCTGGAGCTTCTCCCTGACACACAGACATCTGGCTCAGTAGCATCAGATACCACCTGGAGCTTCTCCCCTGACACACAGACATCTGGCTCAGTAACATCAGATACCACCTGGAGCTTCTCCCCTGACACACAGACATCTGGCTCAGTAGCATCAGATACCACCTGGAGCTTCTCCCCTGACACACAGACATCTGGCTCAGTAGCATCAGATACCAGCTGGAGCTTCTCCCCTGACACACAGACATCTGGCTCAGTAGCATCAGATACCACCTGGAGCTTCTCCCCTGACACATAGACATCTGGCTCAGTAGCATCTGTTGTCACCTTTGTGAAGGAGATGCAGACAGTTTTTTTCACAATGAGATGCAAACACGAGTCACTGAGCCACTTTGTAACCTGGACCATTACAGTAGTGAGTCACTGAGCCACTTTGTAACCTGGACCATTACAGTAGTGAGTTACTGAGCCACTTTGTAACCTGGACCATTACAGTAGTGAGTCACTGAGCCACTATGTAACCTGGACCATTACAGTTGTGAGTTCTTGTGCAGCTTGTTGTTTGCTCTTTGCATGTACATATATCACTGTATCATCTGCATACATTTGAATTTCAGACCCAGTACAGACAGAAGGCAGATCATTAATGTACAGGCTGAACAGGAGAGGCCCCAGTATTGACCCTTGGGGCACGCCCATATCATAGCTGGCGACAGCCCATTGCTCACTCTGACACACTGAGTTCTGCCTTCAAGGTTTGATTTCATCCATCTCAAGGCATCGGGGGAAAAGTTGAACTTGGACAATTTTGTGATGAGAATCTCATGGTTAACAGTATCAAAAGCCTTCCTTAGGTCCAGAAACACAGCCCCAACAACGCCCCCTTTGTCCATCTTGGACTTCACATTTTCCAGAAGAAAGCAGTTGGCCGTTTCTGTGGAGTGTTTCGCGCTGAAGCCAAACTGCATGGAATGTAATGTGAAGGGGCTGTTGTTGAGGTGGGCAATCAATTGTTCTGCTTCACACTTTTCAAATACCTTCGACACCACATGTAGTATACAAATGTAATTTTATTTCCCCTTTATTTAACGATCCGGCCAGTTAAGAACAAGTTCTAGTTTACAACTGCGACCTGGCCAAGATAAAGCAAAGCAGTGTGACACAAACAACAACACAGAGTTACACATGGAATAAACAAACATACAGTCAATAACACAATAGAAAAGTCTATATACAGTGTGCACAAATGAAGTAAGATTAAAAAGGTAAGGCAATAAATAGGCCACAGTGGTGAAATAATTACAATTTAGCAAATAAACACTGGAGTGATGTGCAGAAGATGAATGTGCAAGTAGAGATCCTGGGGTGCAAATAAATAACAATATGGGGATGAGGTAGTTGGATGGGCTATTTACAGATGGCTGTGTACAGGTGCAATGATCTGTAAGCTGCTCTGATAGCTGATGCTTAAAGTTAGTGAGGGACATATGAGTCTCCAGCTTCAGTGATTTTTGCAATTCGTTCCAGTCATTGGGCCTGTAGTTACTCACGTCAGCAGGGTCACCCGATTTAAAGATGGCCGTTATTATGGCCGACTTCCATACCCTTGGAAACACCCCCAGACCAATAGATGTGTTGGTGACCTTAGTAATGGGGCCAATGAGTGACTCTTTGTAGTTTTTAAGAAAGGTAGAGTCCAGCCCAAAACACATCTTTGGCTTTAGAGTTCTTTAGTGAGCTAATCACCTTGTTCACCTTTGACTCAGAAACCTCCCTTATGATGAAGACAGGTTGAGCGTCATTCACTAGCACTGAGCCCAAGAAACCAGTGGAGGGGTTCTGTGTCAGTACCCTGACAGAGTCAATAAAGTAGGAATTGAAGGTTATTGCTATTTCGACTGCACCCTGTGTTAGATTGTTATTCACCATGATTTCTAGTCTTTTTGCAGTGTTACTATCAGTTTAGAATTTCCCTTTGCTTCACCAATTATGTTAATCAAAAAGTTTTCCTTGGCCTGTCTGATTTATTTCATCACCTTATTTCTCAACATGTCATGTCTATTGTGTTATCTATATATGTCTATGATTTCCTATAGATTTCCTATGGAGGACTGACAGCATCCTTTAAAACAACTGATATTCCCATTCAAGTCAACATTCTGATGTGTGGACCTCTGATCATCTTTATGGCACCATTTGAAAGTCAAAACTTAAATTGTATTCCCATTTTAGTACATTTATCAGCCAAAACATGACACCCACCCTGTATTCAAGAGGACGTTGCGTCTCAACCGATGTCGGGCACAACACAAAAACCTCAGATGATGTAAAATAGTGTCTAAGCTAAAACATATACAAATATGAAGAATAAAAACTATTTTTAGATACTTTACTTTTAAGGTAAATGTAGTATATTTTTAAGTTAGTATTTTTTTAAATTAGAAAGTAGTTTGTAAGCTTTAAATGATATGAACATCAACCATTTATATTTGCCAGTGATGAAGACATAGATGAAGACATAGATGAAGACATAGATGAAGACACTGATGAAGACACTGATGAAGACATGGATGTCTCATGGTATGGTGGGATATGGAAAATAGGTCAACTTTTGTCATTCAGGTCCACATGTCCCTGATCCACAATGGATGAATATGTAGGTTTTGTTCAGATCAAAACGGTGCTGTGAAAAAGGGATTGAGTTCAAATGGATTTACACAAAATTCAGTTTTGGACGAGACTGACTTCATTACCAAAATGTTCCTATTTTACACTTTGTAGTCAATTTTGACAGTAGAATAAATGTTTTTGAATCATATTGACTTTCTAAATGAGAAGTCATTTTTTGGGGAAGTTGCTTTTTAATACTTCTGAACCCAGCACCCTGGGTAGTCAGGCTGAACACCACAATGACAGATCATGTATACAAACAACTGGTCAAACACTGTAAACAGACAAAGCGTCAATACAGGACTAAGATTGAATCCAACTACACCGTCTCTGACGCTCGTCAGATGTGGCAGGGCTTGCAAACTATTACGGATTACAAAGGAAAACCCAGCCGCGAGCTGCCCAGTGATGCAAGCCTACCAGATCAGCCAAATGCCTTCTATGCTCGATTCGAGGCAAGCAATACTGAACCATGTGTGAGAGCACCAGCTGTTCCGGATGACTGGTTGATCACGCTCTCTGTAGCCGATGTGAGTAAGGCCTTTAAAAAGGTTAACATTCACAATGCCGCAGCGCCAGATGGACACGTACTCATAGCAGGCGCTGACCAGCTGGCAAGTGTCTTCAATGACATTTTCAACCTCTCCCTGACCCAGTCTGTTTCAAACAGACCACCATAGTCCCTGTGCCCTAGAATGCCAAGGTAACCTGTCTAGTGTAGATAGCAATAAAGACTGTACCATAGAGGCACAGAATACGTTAGAGGAAAAACAAAAAGTAATGGAGGAACTTATTCAAGAAAGATGAAGTGTAATATAATATAAAAAAATAAAGCGAACTGCATGGAATATAGTGGAAAATGCACCAATATCTTTATTAATCTTCAACATAGAAATGTGACCAAAAATAATTTACTGAAACTTGTTACAAATGACAAAGTCACCTATGATTCACCAAACAATATTTTGAAAGATAATGTAAATAATGTGAAATTAACAGCTGTACAGAAAGACTCATTTGTAGGCCAAATTACAGAGGAGGAACTTCTTGATGCAATTAAAGCCTTTAAGTCCGGGAAAACCAGTTGAGGTATACCAAACCTTTTTTTGATGTACTCAGAGGACCCTTATTAGCATGTTTTAACCACTCCTATAAACATTTTGGATTATCAGGTACTCAATAAGTTATGATTTCATTATTACTGAAACAGGATCCAGGTGGTATATATAAAGATCCAGTCCATTTAATAAAATCTGTGTTGTCATGCAAAAATTCTATCAAAATGCATAGCACATAGAATTAAAAAGGTGTTGTCGGATATTATTCATCCTAATCAGACAGGTTTTTTACTTGGACGATACATTGGAGATTATATAAGACAAGTACTGGAAACAATAAAACACTATGAAAATCCGGGAAAACAGTCATGGTATTCAAACCTGACTTTGAAAAGGCTTTCTTATTTTAATTAACCTTTATTTAAGTAGACAAGTCAGTTAAGAACAAATTCTTATTTACAATGACGGCCTACACCGGCCAAACCCGGACAACGCTGGGCCAATTGTGTGCCGCCCTATGGGACTACCAATCACGGCCGGTTGTGATACAGCCTGGATTCGAACCAGGGTGTCTGTACTGACGCCTCTAGCACTGAGATGCAGTGCCTTAGACCGCTGCGCCACTCTGTATTTGCGACTGGAATTTATATATAAATGCCTGGAATATTTCAATTTTGGAGAATCTCTTATACAATGGGTTAAAGTTATGTATAGTAACCCTAGGTGTAAAAAAAAGTTAATAAAAGGCATATCTATTTAATATGGCCATGGAAATGTTATCTATTAAAATCAGTTCCAACAATAATATTAAGGGGTTAGAAATACATAAAAACAAAGGAGTCATTGTACGCTGATGATTCATGTTTTCTTTTAAATCCACAATGTGGATCCCTCCACAGCCTCCTAGAGGATCTAGATTATGTTTCTAACTCTGGATTACAACCAAATGACGATCAGTGTTACGTATTATGTTACGTATTGGATCACAAAAAAAGACAACTTTTAGATTATCGTGTAAACTCAGCAAAAAAAGAAACGTCCCTTTTTCAGTACCCTGTCTTTCAAAGATAATTCGTAAAAATCCAAATAACTTCACAGATCTTCATTGTAAAGGGTTTAAACACTGTTTCCCATGCTTGTTCAATGAACCATAAACTATTAATGAACATGCACCTGTTGAACGGTCGCTAAGACACTAACAGCTTACAGACGGTAGGCAATTAAGGTCACAGGTATGAAAACTTAGGACACTAAAGAGGCCTTTCTATGGACTCTGAAAAACACCAAAAGAAAGATGCCCAGGGTCCCTGCTCATCTGCGTGAACGTGTCTTAGGCATGCCGCAAGGAGGCATGAGGACTGCAGATGTGACCAGGGCAATAAATTGTACTCTGAGTACATCTCACAGCAAGAACTGGCAAATCTGGTGCAGTCAATGAGGAGGAGATGCACTGCAGTACTTAAATCAAATCAAATCAAATTGTATTTGTCACATACACATGGTTAGGGTTAGCAGATGTTCATTTCACAACTACTACCTTATACACACAAGTGTAAAGGGATGAAGAATATGTACATAAAAATATATGAATGAGTGATGGTACAGAACGGCAAAGGCAAGATGCAGTAGATGGTATAGAGTACAGTATATACATATGAGATGAGTAATATAGGGTATGTAAACATTATATTAAGTGGCATTGTTTAAAGTGACTAGTGATACATTTTTTACATCAATTTGTCCATTATTAAAGTGGCTGGAGTTGAGTCAGTATGTTGGCAGCAGCCACTCAATGTTAGTGATGGCTGTTTAACAGTCTGATGGCCTTGAGATAGAAGCAAACACCTCAGATACTGACTGTTACTTTTGTTCAGGTACACATTATCCCATTTCTGTTAGTCACATGTCTGTGGAACTTGTTCAGTTTATGTCTCAGTTGTTGAATCTTATTTTCATACAAATATTTACACATGTTAAGTTTGCTGAAAGTTAACGCAGTTGACTGTGAGAGGACGTTTCTTTTTTCGCTGAGTTTAGTTTACCAATAAAATGGTCTGATGGTGAAGTGGACATACTGTATTCAGTATTCATATCCCGAAAGAAATTATCTCACTACAATACATTTTAATAGAAAGTTAGCAAAAATAGATAAGATCTTGCTACCATGGAACAGAAAATACCTGTCTGTGGAAAAATCATCCTGATTAACTCTTTAGTCATATCCCAGTTTACCCTGATTAACTCTTTAGTCATATCCCAGTTTACCCTGATTAACTCTTTAGTCATGTCCCAGTTCACCCTGATTAGCTCTTTAGTCATATCCCAGTTTACCCCGATTAACTCTTTAGTCATATCCCAGTTCACCCTGATTAGCTCTTTAGTCATATCCCAGTTTACCCTGATTAACTCTTTAGTCATATCCCAGTTCACCCTGATTAGCTCTTTAGTCATATCCCAGTTTACCCTGATTAACTCTTTAGTCATATCCCAGTTTACCCTGATTAACTCTTTAGTCATATCCCAGTTTACCCTGATTAACTCTTTAGTCATATCCCAGGTTACCCTGATTAACTCTTTAGTCATATCCCAGTTTACCCTGATTAACTCTTTAGTCATATCCCAGTTTACCTGTTTGCGTCTGGTTTTGCCTTCTCCTGTCGAACAGTTTTTTAAATTATATGAACAAAACATATAAAATTTTATTTGGAACGGCAATCCAGACTAAATTTAACAGGTACATTTATTTAATGAATATGAATTCGGAGGGCAGACATTATTAAATATTAACGCATTAGACCCAGTGTTGTAGTGCTCGAGACCGGTCACGAGTCCTTTCTCGAGACCACATATTGAGTGTCTCGGTCTTGTCTCGGTGTCGGATACATTTGTAAATCGGTCTTGACTCGGTCTCGGACAGTGAGGACTCATCATTTCTTCACGAGACCAGCGGAGAAAAAGCCCATAATTATCAGCGTCCATTCAGTCAGCGCATAAAACCGCTTTTCCAGACCACATACAGTATATATACTCCTTTCATGAACCATGAATACAGTATCTTAACAGCCTTTATCTATTATGTCATGTTAGTACAGTGGTGAACCTATAGACCTTCAGTGGTGAACCTATAGACCTTCAGTGGTGAACCTATAGGCCTTCAGTGGTGAATCTATAGACCTTCAGTGGTGAACCTTCAGTGGTGAACCTATAGGCCTTCAGTGGTGAACCTATAGACCTTCAGTGGTGAACCTATAGGCCTTCAGTGGTGAACCTATAGGCCTTCAGTGGTGAACCTATAGGCCTTCAGTGGTGAATCTATAGACCTTCAGTGGTGAACCTTCAGTGGTGAACCTATAGGCCTTCAGTGGTGAACCTATAGACCTTCAGTGGTGAACCTATAGGCCTTCAGTGGTGAACCTATAGGCCTTCAGTGGTGAACCTATAGACCTTCAGTGGTGAACCTATAGACCTTCAGTGGTGAACCTATAGACCTTCAGTGGCGAACCTATAGGCCTTCAGTGGTGAACCTATAGACCTTCAGTGGTGAACCTATAGACCTTCAGTGGTGAACCTATAGACCTTCAGTGGTGAACCTATAGACCTTCAGTGGTGAACCTTCAGTGGTGAACTTATAGGCCTTCAGTGGTGAACCTATAGACCTTCAGTGGTGAACCTATAGACCTTCAGTGTGTGAACCTATAGACCTTCAGTGGTGAACCTTCAGTGGTGAACCTATAGGCCTTCAGTGTGTGAACCTATAGGTCTTCAGTGGTGAACCTTCAGTGGTGAACCTATAGACCTTCAGTGGTGAACCTATAGGCCTTCAGTGGTGAACCTATAGACCTTTAGTGGTGAACCTATAGGCCTTCAGTGGTGAACCTATAGGCCTTCAGTGGTGAACCTATAGGTCTTCAGTGGTGAACCTATAGGTCTTCAGTGGTGAACCTATAGACCTTCAGTGGTGAACCTTCAGTGGTGAACCTATAGGCCTTCAGTGGTGAACCTTCAGTGGTGAACCTATAGGCCTTCAGTGGTGAACCTATAGGCCTTCAGTGGTGAACCTATAGGTCTTCAGTGGTGAACCTATAGACCTTCAGTGGTGAACCTATAGACCTTCAGTGGTGAACCTATAGGTCTTCAGTGGTGAACCTATAGACCTTCAGTGGTGAACCTATAGACCTTCAGTGGTGAACCTATAGACCTTCAGTGGTGAACCTTCAGTGGTGAACCTATAGACCTTCAGTGGTGAACCTTCAGTGGTGAACCTATAGGCCTTCAGTGGTGAACCTATAGGCCTACAGTGGTGAACCTATAGGCCTTCAGTGGTGAACCTATAGACCTTCAGTGGTGAACCTATAGACCTTCAGTGGTGAACCTATAGGCCTTCAGTGGTGAACCTATAGGCCTTCAGTGGTGAACCTATAGGCCTTCAGTGGTGAACCTTCAGTGGTGAACCTATAGACCTTCAGTGGTGAACCTATAGACCTTCAGTGGTGAACCTATAGACCTTCAGTGGTGAACCTATAGACCTTCAGTGGTGAACCTATAGACCTTCAGTGGTGAACCTATAGACCTTCAGTGGTGAACCTATAGGTCTTCAGTGGTGAACCTATAGACCTTCAGTGGTGAACCTTCAGTGGTGAACCTATAGGTCTTCAGTGGTGAACCTATAGGCCTTCAGTGGTGAACCTATAGGCCTTCAGTGGTGAACCTATAGACCTTCAGTGGTGAACCTATAGACCTTCAGTGGTGAACCTATAGACCTTCAGTGTGTGAACCTATAGACCTTCAGTGGTGAACCTATAGACCTTCAGTGGTGAACCTATAGACCTTCAGTGGTGAACCTACAGACCTTCAGTGGTGAACCTATAGACCTTCAGTGGTGAACCTATAGACCTTCAGTGGTGAACCTACAGACCTTCAGTGGTGAACCTATAGGCCTTCAGTGTGTGAACCTATAGACCTTCAGTGGTGAACCTATAGGCCTTCAGTGGTGAACCTATAGACCTTCAGTGGTGAACCTATAGACCTTCAGTGGTGAACCTATAGACCTTCAGTGGTGAACCTATAGACCTTCAGTGGTGAACCTATAGACCTTCAGTGCTGAACCTATAGACCTTCAGTGGTGAACCTATAGACCTTCAGTGGTGAACCTATAGGCCTTCAGTGTTGAAAGGTTCATGATTCTGAAAGGACAGCATCTGTAATACCAGTGCACGCCGGCAGGAGAGAGCACTCTTTGTAAAACACAAAGGACCAGTGGTACAGTGGAGGGTATAAACCGTATACCCACTTTTTAATGTGGACATTGCAGATACTTCTTAATCCCTACTGGATCAAAGTAGTGTAGTGGAGGTATACAACTTATCAAGTATGTAGTACAACAGAGAATTCATGCACCAAGTAGCCTACACAATCACAAAGCACGTGAAATATAGTCCCATGTGTGCCGCACACAGCCTAGTTTCAGCTGAATATCATCTGCAGACAGCAAGAGAGTGCAGCTCTCAGCTGGTTCTGGCATGGAGCAGCTCACAGAAGGATGGCAGCATTGGTAGCATTGGTAGCATTGGTAGCATTGACATTGGTAGCAGGAAAGATGTTTAAACGTATAATATCTACCAGTAAATGCTAACTAAGTCAACAATGGGTATGTAAAAAAGGTATTGAAAAAGTTTAGTCTGAAGTGTTGGTTAGTAGGCTATTTGTAATGCGCAATTGCCATCCTGGGCTGTTTGCATCAGTGGTGTAGACATGGATGAGCCTGGGGAGACAGTCCCTGACAGGCCCAACCAATCAGATTGATGTGGTTTATGTTGTGGACTTAGACCATCACATATTTATTTATATTTTATATAAAAAAAGTGTGATTTTGAGAGTGAAAATCTGGCCATTTGGGAACTTTTTGGCAAAATTAGAGTATACCCACTTCTCCAGGCACCACTACACCACCAGACAGGGCTGATGGAAAGACAGCAGTCACACACAGCATGATGGTAAAGCAAATTCTATCAGCATATCGATTGTAGTACACGAGCGAGTAACATGCTTGAACATTGCTACTCTAACTTCCGCGATGCAAGGCCGTCCCCCACCCTCCTTTTTGCAAATCCAACCATGACTCCATCTTGTTATTCCCCTCCTATAGGCAGACACTAAAACAGGAAGCGCCCGTGCTTAGGTCTATCCAACACTGGTCTGACCAATCGGATTCCACGCTTCAAAATTGCTTCGATCACGTGGACTGGGATATGTTCCGGGTAGCCTCAGACAATAACATTGAAGTATACGCTGACTCGGTGAGCAAGTTTATAAGGAAGTATATTGGAGATGTTGTACCCACTGTGACTATTAAAACCTTCCCTAACCAGAAACTGTGGATTGATGGCAGCATTCGCGCAAAAGTGAAAGCACGTACCACTGCATTTAAGTATGGTAAGGCGACTGGAAACATGGCAGAATATAAACAGTGTTGTTATGCAATCAAACAAGCAAAGCTTCAGTATAGAGACAAAGTGGAGTCGCAATTTCAATGGCTCAAAAATGAGAAGTGTGTGGCAGTCAATCACGGATTACAAAAAGAAAACCAGCCCCGTCGCTGACATTGACGTCTTGCTTCCGGACAAATTAAAACAACTTCTTTGCGCGCTTTGAGGACAATACAGTGGCACCAACGCAGCCTGCTACCAAAGACTGTGGGCTCTCCTGTTAACCCTCGCAAGGCTGCCGGCCCAGACGGCATCCCCAGCCGCGTCCTCAGAGCATGCGCAGACCAGCTGGCTGGTGTGTTTACGGACATATTCAATCAATCCTTATCCCAGTCTGCTGTTCCCACATGCTTCAAGAGGGCCACCATTGTTCCTGTTCCCAAGAAAGCTAAGGTAACTGAGCTAAATGACTACCGCCCCGTAGCACTCACTTCCGTCATCATGAAGTGCTTTGAGAGACTAGTCAAGGACCATATCACCTCCACCCTACCTGACACCCTAGACCCACTCCAATTTGCTTACCGCCCCAATAGGTCCACAGACGACGCAATCGCAACCACACTGCACACTGCCCTAACTCATCTGGACAAGAGGAATACCTATGTGAGAATGCTGTTCATCGACTACAGCTCAGCATGTAACACCATAGTACCCTCCAAACTCGTCATCAAGCTCGAGACCCTGGGTCTTGACCCCGCCCTGTGCAACTGGGTACTGGACTTCCTGACGGGCTCCACCCCGCTGATCCTCAACACTGGGGCCCCACAAGGGTGCGTTCTGAGCCCTCTCCTGTACTCCCTGTTCACCCACGACTGCGTGGCCATGCACGCCTCCAACTCAATCATCAAGTTTGCGGACGACACTACAGTGGTAGGCTTGATTACCAACAACGACGAGACGGCCTACAGGGAGGAGGTGAGGGCCCTCGGAGTGTGGTGTCAGGAAAATAACCTCACTCAACGTCAACAAAACAAAGGAGATGATAGTGGACTTCAGGAAACAGCAGAGGGAGCACCCCCCTATCCACATCGACGGGACAGTAGTGGAGAGGGTAGTAAATTTTAAGTTCCTCGGCGTACACATCACGGACAAACTGAATTGGTCCACCCACACAGACAGCGTTGTGAAGAAGGCGCAGCAGCGCCTCTTCAACCTCAGGAGGCAGAACAAATTCGGCTTGTCACCAAAAGCTTCTACAGATGCACAATCGAGAGCATCCTGTCGGGCTGTATCACCGCCTGGTACGGCAACTGCTCCGCCCACAACCGTAAGGCTCTCCAGAGGGTAGTGAGGTATGCACAACGCATCACTGGGGGCAAACTACCTGCCCTCCAGGACACCTACACCACCCGATGTCACAGGAAGGCCATAAAGATCATCAAGGACAACAACCACCCGAGCCACTGCCTGTTCACCCCGCTATCATCCATAAGGCGAGGTCAGTGCGAGGTCAGTACAGGTGCATCAAAGTGGGGACCAAGAGACTGAAAAATAGCTTCTATCTCAAGGCCATCAGACTGTTAAACAGCCATCACTAACATTGAGTGGCCGCTGCCAACATACTGACTCAACTCCAGCCACTTTAATAATGGGAATTTATGTAAAAAATGTATCACTAGTCACTTTAACTATGCCACTTTATGTTTACATACCCTACATTACTCATCTCATATGTATATACTGTACTCTATACCATCTACTGCATCTTGCCTATGCCGTTCTGTACCATCACTCATTCATATATCTTTATGTACATATTCTTTATCCCTTTACACTTGTGTGTATAAGGTAGTAGTTGGGGAATTGTTAGGTTAGATTACTTGTTAGTTATTACTGCATTGTCGGAACTAGAAGCACAAGCATTTCGCTACACTCGCATTAACATCTGCTAACCATGTGTATGTGACAAATAAAATTTGATTTGATTTGATTTAACCATGTGTATGTGACCAATAAGACTTGATTTGAGCAGCCTGCTATTCCCCTCAGCTGTTAGGACAGCTCCCCTTTCTCCTGCTCAATCCACAGGTTGCCCAAACCATACAACTGTCGAGATCACGTTGACTTATTGGCTCTGCTTGCGACATCTCCAGTTCACCCCTGCGGTAGCAGCCACATCTCTGCCTGACTGACTGTCTCTTCTAGCCGGGGCTCTTTAACATCCCCCAGAGAGAGAGAAAGACATGCAAAGTGACAGGAAGCAGCAACGTCCTACAGGTACCCACTATACTCTACTTAACTCTGCTCTACTTTACTGTACTGAACTGTACTGTACTGTACGACACTACTTTACTGATCTTTACTTTAATGTACAACACTGTACTCTACTGTACTGAACATTACTCTACTGTACTTAACTCTACTGAACTGAACTCTACTGAACATTACTCTACTGTACTGAACTCTACTGAACTGAACTCTACATTACTGAACTCTACTGAACTGAACTCTACTGAACATTACTCTACTGTACTTAACTCTACTGAACATTACTCTACTGTACTGAACTCTACTGAACTTAACTCTACTGAACTTAACTCTACTGAACTTAACTCTACGTAACTGTACTGACTCTACTTTACTGTATTTTACTCTACTGTACTTAACTCTACTGAACTGAACTCTACTGAACATTACTCTACTGTACTTAACTCTACTGTACTGAACTCTACTGAACATTACTCTACTGTACTGAACTCTACTGTACTTAACTCTACATTACTGAACTCTACTGAACTGAACTCTACTGTACTGAACTCTACTGTACTTAACTCTACTGTACTGAACTCTACTGAACATTACTCTACTGTACTGAACTCTACTGAACATTACTCTACTGTACTTAACTCTACTGTACTGAACTTAACTCTACTGTACTGAACTCTACTGAACTTAACTCTACTGAACTTAACTCTACGTAACTGTACTGACTCTACTTTACTGTATTTTACTCTACTGTACTCGACTGTATTGAAGTCCCCTCTACTTTACTGTACTATACTCCACTTTACTATACTGAACTTTATTATACTCTACAGAACTGAACTCTACTTTACTTAACTGTACTTTTCTCTAATCTACTTTACTGTACTCTACTTTACTATATTGAACTTTACTATACATTACTGAACTCTACTCTGCTGAACTATACTCTACTATACTGAACTATACTCTACTCTACTCTGATAAACTCTACTCTACTAACTATACTCCACTCTACTGAACAATACTCTACTCTGCTGAACTATACTCTACTATACTGAACTATGCTCTACTCTACCGTACTGAACTCCAATGTACTATATTCTACTTTACTGAACTCTACTCTACTGAACTGAACTATACTTTACTCTACTTAACTGTACCTTACTGGACTCTACTTTATTATACTGTACTCTACTTTACTGTGCTAAACTAAACTCTACTCTACTCTACTTTAATGAACTATACTCTACTGGACTCTACGTTACTCTACTCCACTCTACTGAACTCTACTCTAGATTACTGGACTCTACTTTTCTGAACTCTACTCTACTAAACTCTACTGAACTCTACTCCTCTGTACTCTACTTTATTGAACTCTACTCTACAGAACTATACTCTGCTCTTCCGTACTGAACTCTAATGTACTATATTCTACTTTACCGAACTCTACTCTACTGAACTGAACTCTACTCTACTTAACTGTACCTTACTGGACTCTACTTTACTCTACTGTAATAAACTCTACAGTACTGTATTGTACTGAAGTCTACCTGTACTGTACTCTACTGTACTGTACTGTACTCTACTTTACTGTACTAAACTAAACTCTACTCTACTGTACACTACTTTAATGAACTATACTCTACTGAACTCTACTGTACTGAACTGTACTCTACCGTACTGTACATTACTATACTGTACTAAACTAAACTCTACTGTACTCTACTTTAATGAACTAAACTCTACTGTACTGAACGATACTGTACTGTACTGAACTATACTCCAGTCTAATGTGCTCTACTCTACTGTACTCTGCTCTACTGTACTATACTATAGTCTACTTTACTAAACTCTACAGTACTGTACTGTACTATACTCTACTCAACGCTACTTTAATGTACTTTACTGAACTATACTCTACTGAACTCTACTCTACAGTACTGTACTGTACTATACTCTACTCAACGCTACTTTAATGTACTTTACTGAACAATACTCTACTGAACTCTACTCTACAGTACTGTACTGTACTATACTCTACTCAACGCTACTTTAATGTACTTTACTGAACAATACTCTACTGAACTCTACTCTACAGTACTGTACTGAACTCTACTCTACTCTACTGAGCTATACTCTACTCTATTCTACAGTACTGTACTAAACTATACTCTGCTGAACTCTACTCTACTTTACTCTACTGAACTATACTCTACTCTACTGAGCTATACTCTACTCTATTCTACAGTACTGTACTAAACTATACTCTGCTGAACTCTACTCTACTTTACTCTACTGAACTATACTCTACTCTACTGAGCTATACTCTACTCTATTCTACTGTACTGTACTAAACTATACTCTGCTGAACTCTACTCTACTTTACTCTACTGAACTATACTCTACTCTACTGTACGCTACTATACTTTACTGAACTCTACTTTACTCTACTGAATTATTCTCTATTCTACAGTACTGTACTAACCTATACTCTACTGAACTCTACTTTACTCTACTGAGCTATACTCTACTGAACTCTACTCGACTGAACTATGCTCTACTGAACTATACTCTACTGAACTGAACTCTACTGAGCTATACTCTACTGAACTATACTCTACTGAACTGTACTCTACTGAACTCTACTCTACTTTACTCTACTGAGCTATACTCTACTGAACTCTACTGTACTGAACTATGCTCTACTGGACTATACTCTACCCTACTGACCTATACTCCACTCTACTGTACTCTACGGCCCTATACTATAGTCTACTTTACTGAACTCTACCGTACAGTACAGTACTATACTCTACTGAACTCTACTTTAATGTACTGTACTGAACTCTACTTTAATGTACTGTACTGAACTCTACTTTAATGTACTCTACTGAACTCTACTTTAATGTACTGTACTGAACTCTACTTTAATGTACTCTACTGAACTCTACTTTAATGTACTGTACTGAACTCTACTTTAATGTACTGTACTGAACTCTACTTTAATGTACTGTACTATACTCTACTCTACTTTACTGAACTCTATTCTACTGTTCTCTAGTCTACTTTACCGAACTCTACTTTACTGTACTGAACTATACTCTACTGTATGTACTCTACTTTACTTAACTCTATTTTATTGTACGGAACTCTACTGTACTGAACTGTACTCTACTTTACAGTAATGAACTATAAACTAATCTACTCCTTTACGGAAATCTACTCTACTGAACTCTGCTCTACTGTAATCTACTTTACAGAACTCTACTGTACTGTACTGTACTCTACTTTACAGTAATGAACTATAAACTAATCTACTCCTTTACGGAACTCTACTCTACTCTACTGAACTCTGCTCTACTGTAATCTACTTTACAGAACTCTACTGTACTGTACTGCATTCTATTGAACTCTACTAAACTGTACTGTCCTGAATTATACTCTACTCAAATCTACTTTACTGTACTATACTGTACTCTACTCTACTCTACTTTACAGAACTATTATTTACTGTACTGTACAGAACTATACTGAACTATACTGTAATCTACTTTAGTGAACTCTACTGAAGTCTATTTTACTGAACTGAACTATACTCTAATCTACTAAACTCTACTGTACTGAACTATACTCTACTGTAATGAACTACAATGCACTGTACTCTACTTTACTAAACTCTGCTCTACTCTACTGCACTGAACTCTACTGTACTGTACTGTACAGAACTATACTTTACTCTACTGTACTGTACTCTACTTTACTGAACTCTACTTTACTGCATGGAACTATACTCTTCTGAACTGTACTATAATCTACTATACTGTATGGAACTATACTCTACTGAATTATACACTACTCTACTGTACTACACTATACTAAACTCTACTGTACTCGACTCTACTCTAATTTACTGTACTTTGATGTCCAATCTCGTCTATGATTGGTTCAGATTAGGTCCATTCCGGACCAACCAAATCTGGTATTGTTTTGGGGGTAGAGCTCATTAAAATAACAGCCAGTGTGTAGAATAATACCCAAATATGTAAATGACGACCTTTGTGTACCTTTGTGTACCTATTCAGAATACATCCCCATGAAGAGAATGACATTCATATCCATAATTAAGCCTTTCTGTGTAGGGCAGATCAGGGAACCATGATACAATTCCGTTTCCGGGTGTAAATCCACATCATTTACTGTACTTCAATAAAAAACAGATATTTAACAGTTTGGAAAATGTGGACATAAAAAACAGAGACCGATTTTACCTACATTTTGTTACCACACTTTGCATTTGTAAACAATAATTTACTGTGGATATGAGCAGCTGATGGACAAACCAGCTGATGGACAAAGTTTGAGCAGCTGATAGACAAACCAGCTGATGGACAAAGTTTGAGCAGCTGATAGACAAACCGCACAGAAAACCTGTAGAGAAAGTTTTAATGTAATTTTATTCTACATTCTAGCTTGTAAGGAACATTTCTACGATTTTTCACACAAATGTCTCAGTCTGTACATACATTGTGTATTACAGCCTGATTAATCAGTCAACTTTGCAACTAGAGCCCAGAAGGAAAGCACTGGTGCAACTAGAGCCCAGAAGGAAAGCACTGGTGCAACTAGAATCTAGTAGGAAAGCACTGCTGCAACTAGAACTCAGTAGGAAAGCACTGCTGCAGGAAAGCACTGCTGCTACTAGAACCCGGTAGGAAAGCACTGCTGCAACTAGAACTCAGTAGGAAAGCACTGCTGCAACTAGAACCCAGTAGGAAAGCACTGCTGCAGGAAAGCACTGCTGCTACTAGAACCCGGTAGGAAAGCACTGCTGCAACTAGAACTCAGTAGGAAAGCACTGCTGCAACTAGAACTCAGTATGAAAGCACTGCTGCAACTAGAACCCAGTAGGAAAGCACTGCTGCTACTAGAACCCAGTAGGAAAGCACTGCTGCTACTAGAACTCAGTAGGAAAGCTCTGCTACTACTAGAACTCAGTAGGAAAGCGCTGCTGTAACTAGAACCCAGTAGGAAAGCACTGCTGCAACTAGAACTCAGTAGGAAAGCACTGCTGCAACTAGAACCCAGTAAGAAAGCACTGCTATAACTAGAACCCAGTAGGAAAGCACTGCTGCAACTAGAACTCAGTAGGAAAGCACTGCTGCAACTAGAATCTAGTAGGAAAGCACTGCTGCTAATTGAACCCAGTAGGAAAGCACTGATGCTACTAGAACCCAGTAGGAAAGCACTGCTGCCACTAGAACTCAGTAAGAAAGCACTGCTGCCACTAGAACCCAGTAGGAAAGCACTGATGCTACTAGAACCCAGTAGGACAGCACTGCTGCAACTAGAACTCAGTAGGAAAGCACTGCTGCCACTATAACTCAGTAGGAAAGCACTGCTGCCACTAGAACCCAGTAGGAAAGCACTGCTGCTACTAGAACCCAGTAGGAAAGCACTGCTGCAACTAAAACCCAGTATGAAAGCACTGCTGCTACTAGAACTCAGCAGGAAAGCACTGCTGCTACTAGAACTCAGTAGGAAAGCACTGCTACCACTGAACCCAGTAGGAAAGCACTGCAGCTACTACAACCAAGTAGGAAAGCACTGCTACCACTGAACCCAGTAGGAAAGCACTGCTGCAACTAGAACCCAATAGGAAAGCACTGCTGCAGGAAAGCACAGCTGCAACTAGAACTCAGTAGGAAAGCACTGCTACCACTGAACCCAGTAGGAAAGCACTGCTGCAACTAGAACCCAATAGGAAAGCACTGCTGCAGGAAAGCACTGCTACTACTAGAACCCAGTAGGAAAGCACTGCTGCTCCTAGAACCCAGTAGGAAAGCACTGCTGCAACTTAAACCCAGTAGGAAAGCACTGCTGCAACTAGAACCCAGTAGGAAGGCACTGCTGCTACTAGAACTCAGTAGGAAAGCACTGCTGCTACTAGAACCCAGTAGGAAAGCTCTGCTGCAGGAAAGCACTGCTGCAACTAGAACCCAGTAGGAAAGCACTGCTGCAACTAGAACCCAATAGGAAAGCACAGCTGCTACTAGAACTCAGCAGAAAAGCACTGCTGCAACTAGAACCCAGCAGGAAAGCACTGGTGCTTCTAGAACTCTGTAGGAAAGCACTGCAGCTACTAGAACCCAGTAGGAAAGCACTGCTGCTACTAGAACTCAGTAGGAAAGCACTGCTGCTACTAGAACCCAGTAGGAAAGCACTGCTGCAACTAGAACCCAGTAGGAAAGCACTGCTGTAACTAGAACCCAGTAGGAAAGCACTGCTGCTACTAGAACCCAGTAGGAAAGCACTGCTGCTACTAGAACCCAGTAGGAAAGCACTGCTGCAACTAGAACCCAGTAGGAAGGCACTGCTGCTACTAGAACTCAGTAGGAAAGCACTGCTGCAACTAGAACCCAGTAGGAAGGCACTGCTGCTACTAGAACCCAGTAGGAAAGCACTGCTGCAACTAGAACCCAGTAGGAAGGCACTGCTGCTACTAGAACCCAGTAGGAAAGCACTGCTGCAACTAGAACCCAGTAGGAAGGCACTGCTGCTACTAGAACCCAGTAGGAAAGCACTGCTGTAACTAGAACCCAGTAGGAAAGCACTGCTGCTACTAGAACCCAGTAGGAAAGCACTTTTGCTACTAGAACCCAGTAGGAAAGCACTGCTGCAACTAGAACTCAGTAGGACAGCACTGCTGCAACTAGAACTCAGTAAGAAAGCACTGCTGCTACTAGAACCCAGTAGGAAAGCACTGCTGCAACTAGAACTCAGTAAGAAAGCACTGCTGCTACTAGAACCCAGTAGGAAAGCACTGCTGCAACTAGAACTCAGTAGGAAAGCACTGCTGCAACTAAAACTCAGTAGGAAAGCACTGCTGCAACTAGAACTCAGTAGGAAAGCACTGCTGCAACTAGAACCCAGTAGGAAAGCACTGCTGCAGGAAAGCACTGCTGCTACTAGAACCGAGTAGGAAGGCACTGCTGCTACTAGAACCCAGTAGGAAAGCACTGCTGCAACTAGAACTCAGTAGGAAAGCACTGCTGCCACTAGAACCCAGTAGGAAAGCACTAATGCAACTAGAACCCAGTAGGAAAGCACTGCTGCAACTAGAACTCAGTAGGAAAGCACTGCTGCCACTAGAACCCAGTAGGAAAGCACTAATGCAACTAGAACCCAGTAGGAAAGCACTGCTGCAACTAGAACTCAGTATGAAAGCACTGCTGCAACTAGAACTCAGTAGGAAAGCACTGCTGCTACTAGAACCCAGTAGGAAAGCACTGCTGGAACTAGAACCCAGTAGGAAAGCACTGCTGCAACTAGAACCCAGTAGGAAAGCACTGGTGTTACTAGACCTCAGTAAGACAGCACTGCTGCAACTACCTCTGGGAAACTTCAATTCCTACAGTTCTCAGGCATTCTGCCTTCTCCCTTCAGTTCTCGGCCATTAGCTTTGCCAAGACTGGCTCACGTGAGCTACAGAAAGTAGTCATACCCCTTGACTTTTTCCAAAAAAAATTGTGTTACAGCCTGAAGTCAAAATGGATTAAATACATTTACACAAAATACCCCATAATGACAAAGTGAAGACATGTTTTTAGAAAAAATGTCTAATGTATTGAACATGAAATACAGGAATGTCTCATTTACATACACTACCAGTCAAGAGTTTGGACAACCTACTCATTCAAGGGTTTTTCTTTATTTTACTATTTTCTACATTGTAGAATAAAGTGAATACATCAAAACTATGAAATAACACATATGGAATCATGTAGTAACCAAAAAAGTGTCAAACCAATAAAAATATATTTTATATTTGAGATTCTTCAAATTTGCCACCCTTTGCCTTGATGACAGCTTTGCACACTCTCGGCATTCTCTCAACCAGCTTCATGAGGTAGTCCCCTGGAACGAATTTCAATTAACAGGTGTGCCTTGTTAAAAGTTAATTTATGGAGTTTCTTTCCTTCTTAATACGTTTGAGCCAATCAGTTGTGTTGTGACAAGGTAGGGGAGGTACACAGAAGATTGCCCTCTTTGGTAAAAGACCAAGTCCATATCAAATTAGCAAAGAGAAATGACAGGCCATCATTAATTTAAGACATGAAGGTCAGTCAATCCGGAACATTTCAAGAACGCAAAAACAATCAAGTGTTATGATGAAACTGGCAATCCTGAGGACCGCCACAGCAAAGGAAGACCCAGAGTAACGCTGCTGCAGAGGATACGTTCATTAGAATTACCAGCCTCAGAAACTGCAGCCCAGATAAATACTTCACAGAGTTGAAGTAACAGACACATCACAACATCAACTGTTCAGAGGAAACTGTGTGAATCAGGCCTTCATGGTCGAATTGCTGCAAAGAAACCACTACTAAAGGACACCAATAAGAAGAAGAGACTTGCTTTGGCCAAGAAACACGAGCAATGAACATTAGACCGGTGGAAATCTGTCCTTTGGTCTGATGAGTCCCAATTTTTTATATTTGGTTCCAACCGCCGTGTCTATGTGAGACACAGAGTAGGTGAACGGATGATCTCTGCATGTGTGGTTCCCACCGTGAAGCATGGAGGAGGAGGTGTGATGGTGTTGGGGCGCTTTGCTGGTGACACTGTCAGTGATTTATTTAGAATTCAAGGCACACTTAACCAGCATGGCTACCACAGCATTCTGCAGCGATACGCCATCCCATCTGGTTTGCACTTAGTGGGACAATCATTTGTTTTTCAACAGGATAATGACCCAACACACCTCCAGGCTGTGTAAGGGCTATTTGACCAAGAATGCCCAAATCCCCATCATCAGCGTGAAGAAAAGACGGTGAAAAAGGGGAGGAGGGCGGGGTGTCTTGTAAGAATTTGCAGACGAGTAGGTTAACCAACACTCTCTCCGTGTTATTGGCCAACGTGCAATCATTGGAAAACAAACTGGACGATCTATGATAGACTATCCTACCAACGGGACATTAAAAACTGTAATATCTTCTCCAAGACATGGCTGAACGATGACATGGATAATATAGAGCTGGCTGGTTTTACCATGCGTCGGCAGGACAGAGCAGCTACGTCTGGTAAGATGAGGGGCGGGTGTGTGTGTCTTTTTGTCAATAACTGCTGGTGCGAGATGTCTAATATTAAAGAAGTCTCAAGGTAATGCTCGCCTGAGGTGGAGTACCTCATGATAAAGTGTAGACCAGACTAGCTACCAAGAGAGTTCTCATATATATTTTTCGTAGCTGTCTATTTACCACCACAAACCGATGCTGACACTAAGACCGCACTCAACCAGCTGTATAAGGCCACTCAGCCAGCTGTATAAGGCCACTCAACCAGCTGTATAAGGCCACTCAACCAGCTGTATAAGGCCACTCAACCAGCTGTATAAGGCCACTCAACCAGCTGTATAAGGCCACTCAACCAGTTGTATAAGGCCACTCAACCAGCTGTATAAGGCCACTCAACCAGCTGTATAAGGCCACCCAACCAGCTGTATAAGGCCACCCAACCAGCTGTATAAGGCCACTCAGCCAGCTGTATAAGGCCACTCAACCAGCTGTATAAGGCCACTCAACCAGCTGTATAAGGCCACTCAACCAGCTGTATAAGGCCACTCAACCAGCTGTATAAGGCCACTCAACCAGCTGTTTAAGGCCACTCAACCAGCTGTATAAGGCCACTCAACCAGCTGTATAAGGCCACTCAGCCAGCTGTATAAGGCCACTCAACCAGCTGTATAAGGCCACTCAACCAGCTGTATAAGGCCACTCAACCAGCTGTATAAGGCCACTCAACCAGCTGTATAAGGCCACTCAACCAGCTGTATAAGGCCACTCAACCAGCTGTATAAGGCCACTCAACCAGCTGTATAAGGCCACTCAACCAGCTGTATAAGGCCACTCAACCAGCTGTATAAGGCCACTCAACCAGCTGTATAAGGCCACTCAACCAGCTGTATAAGGCCACTCAACCAGCTGTATAAGGCCACTCAACCAGCTGTTTAAGGCCACTCAACCAGCTGTATAAGGCCACTCAACCAGCTGTATAAGGCCACTCAGCCAGCTGTATAAGGCCACTCAACCAGCTGTATAAGGCCACTCAACCAGCTGTATAAGGCCACTCAACCAGCTGTATAAGGCCACTCAACCAGCTGTATGCCACTCAACCAGCTGTATAAGGCCATAAGGAAATAAGGAAATGTTAATTCAGAAGCGGCGCTCCTAGTGGCCCAGGAACTTTATTAATGGAGGCAAACTAAAATCCATTTTACCTCATCTCTACCAGCATGACACATGTGCAACATGTGCAAGCAGAGTAAAAAAATCTCTAAACCACCTTTACTTGACACACCGAGACACATACAAAGCTCTCCCTCGCCCTCCATTTGGCAAACCTGACCATAATTCTATCCTCCTGATTCCTTCTTACAAGCAAAAACTAAAGCAGGAAGTACCAGTGACTCGCTCAATACGGAAGTGGTCAGATGACGCGGATGTCACGCTGCAGGACTGTTTTGCTAGCACAGACTGGAATATTTTCCGTGATTCATCCAATGGCATTGACGTGTAGTATACCACATCCGTCATCGGCTTCATCAATAAGTGCATCGACAACGTTGTCCCAACAGTGACCGTACGTACATTTCCCAACTAGAAGCGATGGATTACAGGCAATATCCGCACTGAGCTAAAGGCTAGAGCTGCCGCTTTCAAGGAGCGGGACACTAAACCGGACGTTCGTAAGAAATCCCACTCTGCCCTCAGATGAACCATCAAACAGGCAAAGCATCAATACAGGACTAAAACATTTTCCTACTACGCCGGGTCTGACACTCTTCGGATGTGGTAGTGCTTGAAAAATATTACAGACTACAAAGGGAAATCCAGCCATGAGCTGCCCAGTAACGCCAGCCTACCAGACGAGAAAAATGCCTTTTATGCTCGCTTCGAGGCAAGCAACACTGAAGCATGCATGAGAGCATCAGTTGTTCCCGGATGACTGTGTGATCACGTTCTCTGTAGCTGATATGAGCAAGACATTTAAACAGGTCAACATTCAGAAAGCAACGGGGCCAGACGGATTACCAGGCGTGTCAGAGGAAGGCCCAAAAACTTTTCAAAGATTCCAGTCACCCAAGTCATAGACTGTTCTCTTTGCTATCGCACGGCAAGCGGTACCGGAGTGCCAAGTCGAGGACCAAAAGCTCCTTAACAGCTTCTACCCCCAAGCCATAAGACTGCCGAACAATTAATGAAATGGCCACCCGGACTATTTACATTAACGCCCCCCCCCCCCCATTTGTTTTTTACACTGCTGATTCTTGCTGTTTATTATCTACACATAGCCACCTCACAAATTACCTTGACTAACTTGTACTGCCACACATTGACTCGGTACCCCTGTATATAGCCTCCACATTGTCATGTCATTTTCTTGTGCTCATTTCTTTTTTTTTCTTTAGTTTATTTAGTAAATATTTTCTTAACTCTATTTCTTGAACTGCATTGTTTTTTTGTTGTTTTTTTTTTGTTGTTTTTTTTTTGGGGTGGATCAGCTTAATATTGCGGAAAGAATGTTGCTTCCAATGTAATTGTCTGCATCATTTCCAATCCCCCATATTTTTTTGGGTAAATATATATATCCATACACGCATGCATACATATATACATATATACATACACATACCTATATAGACATACATACTTTTTTAAAGAATATACCTTTATTATTATTCCCCGCAACCCTACCACCGCTCCCCCAATTGGAGTAAACTAATAAACACTTCTGCTTTTACCTTCAATTTATACATCTTATACCTATTTTACAGACACAGACTACTTTATAATAGTTCTCTCTTGTTTGTTCTTAGTCCTTCCTCTATTTCTGTTGTCCATCCAATTTTATTTCCACTTGTAACTGTGCTATTTCACAAAAGCTCCGCACCTATACACATTTCACAGATCCCGTATGCCCTACATTGTTTATCTTGTTATTAGTCCCACCCTTCAGTTCTACTCAACCCTTCCCATCTATCTTCCAACATCATCCATTTCGGATTTTTATTTGCCATATATTTTTCAACTGTGCTGTGATGCTTCACAAAAGATTTGAACCTTCCTATTCTCATAGCTTCTACAGATTGTAAATTAAAAATAAACATTTTTGCTAAAATAATTATTATATTATTGATTGATTGACTATGGCTTTTCAAATCCCCCAGTATTGCTATCTGTAGCGTTAGTTCTAGGCAAATGTTGCAATTCTTCAGCCATTCCTGGACCTGTGACCAAAAACGAGCTACATATGGACAATACCAAAATAAATGGTCTAATGACTCTGCCTCCTCACAGCAGAATCTACAGAGCTGGGAAGATTGTATACCCCATATATATAACATTCTATTAGTTGCAAGAATTTTGTACAATAATTTAAATTGAAAAATTCGAAGTTTTGAATCCGGCGTTGTTTTGCGTATCAATTCATAAACCATGTGCCATGGAATGGGTACATCGAACATCTCTTCCCAACTATTTTGCAATTTATATGGCACAGCTGTCAGTTTTTTGGTCCTTAAATGAAATTGGTATATGTTTTTATTTATCACACTTTTCTTTAACCATTTATGTTCTTTAATACAGGGCCGACATACAAGTTCCTTACTTTTTTCCCCTTCTACTTGCCTCTTCCATTTTTGTGGTAATGCTGCAATTAATTGGTTGTAATTTTGGGTAGAGCAGACATTTCCATATGTCTGTGTGAGCTGCATGTGTGACATAACTCCACCAGTCCTATTTATGATATCATTCACAAAAATTATACCTTTTTTAAACATTTCTTCGATAAATACAGTTTTTTTATCAATTACTATATTTGAATTTAACCACAATATTTGTTGTACTATTTGTTCCGTCCTTTCAGGTGGATTAAACTGAAATTGCAACCAACTTTCTAAGGCTTGTTTAAAAAATAAGGATATTTTGGAGATTATTTCCTTTTCAAACAACCGAAAGTGAGCAGGTGTAATCTGAATAAAGGGAAAAAGGCCCTTCTTGAACATAGGATGAGACATTCGTACCAATTTACTAGAGAACCAGTTTGGATTTAAGTATAACTTTTGTATGACTGATGCCTTTAGTGAGAGGTCTAATGCTTTAATATTTAATAATTTCTGCCCTCCGAATTCATATTCGTTATATAAATAGGCCCTTTTAATTTTATCTGGCTTGCCGTTCCAAATAAAATGGAATATTTTTTGTTCATATAATTTAAAAAGCAGGTCACTAGGTGTAGGCAAAACCATAAGCAAATAGGTAAACTGTGATATGACTAAAGAGTTAATCAGGGTGATTTTTCCACAAATAGACAAGTATTTTCCTTTCCATGGTAGCAAGATCTTATCTATTTTTGCTAACTTTCTATAAAAATTTATTGGAGTGAGATCATTTCTTTCTTTTGGGATTTTTATACCGAGTATATCCACATCTCCGTCAGACCATTTAATTGGTAAACTACATGGCAATATAAAATGTGTATTTTTTAGTGATCCAATACGTAATATGGTACATTTATCATAATTTGGTTTTAATCCAGAGAGGATAGCAAAGGTATCTAGATCCTCTATGAGGCCGTGGAGAGACTCTAGTTGTGGTTTTAAAAGAAAACATGAATCATCAGCGTACAATGACACTTTAGTTTTTAAGCCACGGATTTCTAATCCATTAATATTAATGTTTGATCTAATTTTAACAGCTAACATTTCGATGGCAATAATAAATAGATATGCCGATAGTGGACAACCTTGTTTTACTCCTCTAGATAGTTTAAAACTTTCTGAGATGTAGCCATTATTTACTATTTTACACCTAGGGTTACTATACATAATTTTAACCCATTTTATAAGAGATTCCCCAAAATTGAAATATTCTAGGCATTTATATATAAACTCCAGTCGTACTTTATCAAAAGCCTTTTCAAAATCAGCTATGAAAACCAGACCTGGTGTCCCCGATATTTCATAGTGTTCTATTGTTTCCAGTACTTGCCTTATATTATCTCCAATGTATCGTCCATGTAAAAAACCTGTCTGATTAGGATGAATAATATCTGACAAAACTTTTTTTATTCTATGCGCCAAGCATTTTGCTAGCATTTTTGCATCACAACACTGAAGTGTAAGAGGTCTCCAATTTTTTAATTGGACTGGATCTTTATATATACCACTTGGGTCCTGTTTCAGTAATAACGATATCAGACCTTCTTGTTGCGTGTCTGATAATCTACCATTTATATAGGAGTGGTTAAAACAAGCTAATAATGGTCCTTTGAGTATATCAAAAAAGTTTTGTATACTTCCACTGGTATGCCATCCAGCCCTGGAGTTTTCCCATCCTTAAAGGCCCCAATTGCATCCAGCAGTTCCTCCTCTGTAATTTGGCCTTCACATGAGTCTTTCTGTACAGATGTTAATTTTACATTATTAATAGGAAAAAAATCCATACAATTAGTTTCAGTTAGTTGAGATGGAGGAGCCTGAAACGAAAACATATTCTTAAAGTACTTTACTTCCTCTTTCAAAATATCATTTGGTGAATCATGCGTGACTCCATCATTTGTAACAAGTTTTAATACATTTTTTTTGGTAGCATTTCTATATTGAAGATTGAAAAAGAATTTGGTGCATTTTTCCCCATATTCCATCCAGTTCGCTTTATTTTTATAATGTATTACACTGGATCTTTCTTGAATAAGTTCCTCCATTTCTTTTTGTTTTTCCTCTAACTTATTCTGTGCCTCTATGGTACTGTTTTTATTGCTATCTAACTGTACTGTTAGTCCTTCAATTTCCTTTGTTAATATGGACTCTTTTGATCTAAATTGCTTTTGTTTTATAGATGAGTACTGAATTGCATGGCCTCTAAAGGCACACTTAAAAGTGTCCCATACAATAAGGGGATCTGCTGTACCTATGTTATGTCTGAAAAAGTCAGTTATAAAATCTTCTGTCCTAGTTCTAAACAATTTATCATCTAGTAGACTTTGATTAAATTTCCAATATCCTCGCCCACGTGGAAATTCTGTAAGAGAAATATATATGCCAATTATGTGATGATCCGACCGCATTCTGTCCCCTATCAACACTTTTTTAACTTTTGGTGCCAGAGAGAATGGTATAAGAAAGTAGTCAAGACGACTAGCTTGATTCAGCCTCCGCCATGTATATCTCACTAAATCAGGGTATTTAAGTCTCCATATATCCACTAATTCCAATATATCCATGACATTCATGATTTCCTTAAGTGCCTGAGGGTGATAGTTTGTAGTGTGATTTCCTTTCCGGTCTATAGAGGTATTTAAGACCGTATTAAAATCTCCCACTATAATAATAGAGTCTAGTGTTGCTTGTAGAGTTGATAAATTCTTATATATATTTTCAAAGAAGCTTGGATCATCATTATTCGGACCGTATAGGTTAACAAGCCATATTTGTTTATTGTCCAATAACATATTTAAAATAATCCATCTACCTTGAGGATCTGTTTGGACAATTTGCACATTTGGATCAAAATTATTGTTAATTAAAACCATCACCCCTTTTGAATTTCTTTGCCCATGGGAGAAATATATTTTGCCCCCCCAGTTCTTTTTCCACAAAACTTCATCTAAAACTGTTGAATGGGTTTCCTGTAAACAATAGATATTATAATCCTTCTCTTTTAGCCAGGTAAATACTGATCGTCTTTTCTTATTATCTGCTAAGCCATTACAATTGTAACTGGCTATACTTATTTCACCACTTACCATAATGAGACACACCTTTCATTCTTTTAATCAGAATATATTTTTGTAAACGTACTATTAAAAAGTAACATAATGATTGAGTGTCTATATAGTTGTACCATGATATTTGCATTTCTACTAAGTAAACCTCCAATTGGTCCCTACTATTCCACCCGCTAAAAGGCCTCATCTCGAGATGGCTTGTCATCCCAATGCCCGGTAGACCACCCTCGACCCCCTGTATCCCATAGCCCTGAACCGACTGGGATCCATTCTTTGAAAAGAGCATACAGTGCCATTTACCGAATTGAAGAAGATCAATTACCATATGCATTTCCATTGCCCTCACCTCGATTTGTATTATGTATATCTGTGGATCATCCTCTATTGTCCCTAACATCTTTTACTTCTTCCTTCGCAACAGTTGTGGGATACACACATACACCCACACACACTCAGCCCTTACCCCCACACAACCATAAGCTCACTTTCTCAACAATTGCACCATCCCAGAGCCCAACTCAAGATGGGTCATGATTTACAAATGCACTTGCAGTTGCAGCTGCATGAGAAGGCCTGCAAGACCGCACAAAAAATTAGCAAAAATTGAGAGATTTATTTACCATTGTCATATCCTAGATAATGGAGGTCAAATGTACACCTTATTCCTGAAACACCCACAATACGGCCACCCGTCATGACCATGTCCCCACGCATCTCCATGCAGTCCGACTTTGATTTTGTGCCGCCAGGGCCACAATAATATACCCCCTCTCTGAATGTCCGAGTGTGACCCCCTCCCCATGGGTTACTGCAGCTAGTGTTGCCAGCACTGCCACTGCCTGGGTGGGGGCACCCCACCGGAATCCCCACCGGCTAGGTACAAGGTCGTCAAGGTTCTCATTAGCAGCTTTGAGAATTTCCTTGTTTATTATGCTCTCCCTTTATGGGGCTTTGTCTTTGCAGGACCAACCCTGCCAAGCAGGCTCAGAATCTTGAGGGGGCAGTGCTGCTCTTGGTCTCTGACCTCATTTTAGCTGCATACAGACCGCTTACAGCGGGCACATAAAACAGTTAGGGACTTCTCCTTAGTATCTGGGTCATTCAGGTGGGTGTCTAGGGTATAGTGCCATGGACCGTACCATTAAAATAGGATAATAAATAATTAGATATAATTTATAAAAAAAAAAAAAAAAAATGTAGTTCTCCATGATAGGACAATAAATAAATAAGACGTATAATTCATTATAAAAGTATATCCATCATCTGAACAACATTGAAAGCCCTCTCATACCCGGCTCACAGCAATACATTGGCTCTGGGATATGCAACCATTTCATTACTCACTCACTCAACTTTCCAAACATAACAAATAAAATAAAAAATAAACACAAACCATACCATCCACACATACTGTGCCTTCTGTTTACTTAGTTTTTATCTTCACTATGTTGAATTAGTGCTTGTGTGTTCAATTAGTTATATGTGAAGATTTATAGAAAAGCTATATTTTTTATTGTATTGTTACAATCAGTAACCGGGCTTGAATTGTGTTTATTTCCCTCGTCTATGAGAACTTTGTAATTTTTAAAATAACCATGGAGTAGTCTTTGTGTCTCTGAACAACTGGTTATCAATATATAGTTTATCAACGACGAGAGCTACTCGTTTCGCTTTTAATCTATTTTCTTTGAAAATTGGATACAGAACTTTGCGCCGTTCTGCAATTTCCTTCGGAAACTGATCATTCATGCCAATTTTGGTCCCAGCAAGTCTTTTACCCAGGCTTTTAACCATTATTTTATCTTTAAATGAAGCAAATTTGGCAACGATTGGCCGTTCGTACCTCTGCCCTCTCTGTCCGAAGCGGTGAACGCGTTCAAGTTGGATTTTGTCGATAACTTCGCGTGGAATCTGAAGCGCTGTAAGGAGGAACTCTCTAACTATAGATTCAGGAACTTCTCCTTCTTTTTCTTGGATACCTGTAAGTACCAAATTCTCTCTCATGGATCTAGTTTGTATGTCTAGTAAGGTTTCCTTCAGAACGGTGTTCTCCTTTTTAATTCCATTCATTTCGGTTTCAATCTTATTGACTGTCCCTTTTAGCGCGTGTGTTTCCTTCTCCAATGTCGCAGCTTTTTCATCACTCATCTCTAGGCTTGCCTTCAACTCTTTTATATCCTTACTAACTAATTCAAGTATACCCAGTTTGTCATTTATTGATTTTAACAGATCGGTTTCGACCTTTACCATTCCGGGTGGTGAGAATATTAAATCATCAGTGTCTGTAGAAGAGTCACGTTTTCGTTTTGTAATCGGTTCCCCTGTCTTACTCTCCGTCATGTTTGGTTGTTGCCTGTTTTCGTAATATTTGTCGATAAATGTCTCTAGTTTTAGGATTTGTTTTGTGTTATTGTCCAGATTGAAGGTTATCACTCACCAGATTAAGTAGTGCTAATATTTTAGTCTAATTTAGCAGATATTTCGAATATTATGTTTTATCTTGAGGTGCTCTACATAAATCCCTTCAGTCCGCCATTACCCTTACGTTACCTTTACGTCATACGTCACTCTCTCTCGTCCTCTCCCTTGAACTGCATTGTTGGTTAAGGGCTTGTAAGCATTTAACACTAAGGTCTACTACACTTGTTGTATTCAGCATTTCACTGTGAGGTCTACTACACCTGTTGTATTCAGCATTTCACCGTAAGGTCTACTACACCTGTTGTATTCAGCATTTCACCGTAAGGTCTACTACACCTGTTGTATTCAGCATTTCACTGTGAGGTCTACTACACCTGTTGTATTCAGCATTTCACTGTAAGGTCTACTACACCTGTTGTATTCAGCATTTCACTGTAAGGTCTACTACACCTGTTGTATTCAGCATTTAACAGTAAGGTCTACTACACCTGTTGTATTCAGCATTTCACTGTAAGGTCTACTACACCTGTTGTATTCAGCATTTCACTGTGAGGTCTACTACACCTGTTGTATTCAGCATTTAACAGTAAGGTCTACTACACCTGTTGTATTCAGCATTTAACAGTAAGGTCTACTACACCTGTTGTATTCAGCATTTCACTGTGAGGTCTACTACACCTGTTGTATTCAGCATTTAACAGTAAGGTCTACTACACCTGTTGTATTCAGCATTTAACAGTAAGGTCTACTACACCTGTTGTATTCAGCATTTAACAGTAAGGTCTACTACACCTGTTGTATTCAGCATTTCACTGTAAGGTCTACTACACCTGTTGTATTCAGCATTTCACTGTAAGGTCTACTACACCTGTTGTATTCAGCATTTCACTGTGAGGTCTACTACACCTGTTGTATTCAGCATTTCACTGTAAGGTCTACTACACCTGTTGTATTCAGCATTTAACAGTAAGGTCTACTACACCTGTTGTATTCAGCATTTAACAGTAAGGTCTACTACACCTGTTGTATTCAGCATTTCACTGTAAGGTCTACTACACCTGTTGTATTCAGCATTTCACTGTAAGGTCTACTACACCTGTTGTATTCAGCATTTCACTGTGAGGTCTACTACACCTGTTGTATTCAGCATTTAACAGTAAGGTCTACTACACCTGTTGTATTCAGCATTTCACTGTAAGGTCTACTACACCTGTTGTATTCAGCATTTAACAGTAAGGTCTACTACACCTGTTGTATTCAGCATTTCACTGTGAGGTCTACTACACCTGTTGTATTCAGCATTTCACTGTGAGGTCTACTACACCTGTTGTATTCAGCATTTCACTGTGAGGTCTACTACACCTGTTGTATTCAGCATTTCACTAAGGTCTACTATACCTGTTGTATTCAGCATTTCACTGTGAGGTCTACTACACCTGTTGTATTCAACATTTCACTGTAAGGTCTACTACACCTGTTGTATTCAGCATTTCACTGTAAGGTCTACTACACTTGTTGTATTCAGCATTTAATAGTAAGGTCTACTACACCTGTTGTATTCAGCATTTAACAGTAAGGTCTACTACACCTGTTGTATTCAGCATTTCACTGTAAGGTCTACTACACCTGTTGTATTCAGCATTTCACTGTGAGGTCTACTACACCTGTTGTATTCAGCATTTCACTGTGAGGTCTACTACACCTGTTGTATTCAGCATTTCACTGTGAGGTCTACTACACCTGTTGTATTCAGCATTTCACTGTGAGGTCTACTACACCTGTTGTATTCAGCATTTCACTGTGAGGTCTACTACACCTGTTGTATTCAGCATTTCACTGTAAGGTCTACTACACCTGTTGTATTCAGCATTTCACCGTAAGGTCTACTACACCTGTTGTATTCAGCATTTAACAGTAAGGTCTACTACACCTGTTGTATTCAGCATTTAACAGTAAGGTCTACTACACCTGTTGTATTCGGCGCAAGTGACAAATGCATCAGATAACCTGGCCTCCACAATCACCCGACCTCAACCCAGTTGAGATGGTTTGGGATAAGTTGGACTGCAGAGGGAAGGAAAAGCAGCCAACAAGTGCTCAGCATATGTGGGAACTCCTTCAAGACTGTTGGAAAAGCATTCCAGGTGAAGATGTAGGAGAGAATGCCAAGAGTGTGCAAAGCTGTCATCAAGACAAAGGGTGGCTACTTTGAGGAATCTCAAATATGAATTATATTTTGATTTGTTGAACACATTTTTGGTTACTACCTGATTCCATGTGTGTTATTTCATAATTTTGATGTCTTCACTAATATTCTGCAATGTAGAAAATAGTAAAAATAAAGAAAAACCCTTGAATGAGTAGGTGTGTCCAAACTTTTGACTGATACTGTAAGTAGTCACACCCCTGAGTCAATACATGTTAGAATTACCTTTGGTAGCGATTACAGCTGTGAGTCTTTCTGGGTAAGTCTGTAAGAACTTTGCACACGTGGATTGTACAATATTTTCACGTTATCATTTAAAAAATTCTTCAAGCTCTGTTAGGTTGATTGTTGATCATTACTATTACAGCCATTTTCAAGTGTTGCTATAGATTTTAAAGCCGATTTAAGTCAAAACTGTAACTAGGCCACTCAGGAACATTCACTGTCGTCTTGATAATCAACTCCAGTGTATATTTGGCCCTGTGTTTCAGGTTATTGTCCTGCTGAAAGGTGAATATCTCCCAGTGTCTGGTGGAAAGCAGACTGAACCAGGTTTTTCTCTAGGATTTTGCCTGTGCTTCATCTCTCAGTGTCTGGTGGAAAGCAGACTGAACCAGGTTTTTCTCTAGGATTTTGCCTGTGCTTCACCTCCCAGTGTCTGGTGGAAAGCAGACTGAACCAGGTTTTTCTCTAGGATTTTGCCTGTGCTTCATCTCTCAGTGTCTGGTGGAAAGCAGACTGAACCAGGTTTTTCTCTAGGATTTTGCCTGTGCTTCATCTCCCAGTGTCTGGTGGAAAGCAGACTGACCAGGTTTTGTAGGATTTTGCCTGTGTTTCATCTCCCGGTGTCTGGTGGAAAGCAGACTGAACCAGGTTTTGTAGGATTTTGCCTGTGTTTCAGGTTATTGTCCTGCTGAAAGGTGAATATCTCCCGGTGTCTGTTGGAAAGCAGACTGAACCAGGTTTTTCTCTAGGATTTTGCCTGTGCTTCATCTCCCAGTGTCTGGTGGGAAGCAGACTGAACCAGGTTTTGTAGGATTTTGCCTGTGTTTCAGGTTATTGTCCTGCTGAAAGGTGAATATCTCCCGGTGTCTGTTGGAAAGCAGACTGAACCAGGTTTTTCTCTAGGATTTAGCCTGTGCTTCATCTCCCAGTGTCTGGTGGAAAGCAGACTGAACCAGGTTTTTCTCTAGGATTTAGCCTGTGCTTCACCTCCCAGTGTCTGGTGGAAAGCAGACTGAACCAGGTTTTTCTCTAGGATTTAGCCTGTGCTTCATCTCCCAGTGTCTGGTGGAAAGCAGACTGAACCAGGTTTTTCTCTAGGATTTTGCCTGTGCTTCATCTCCCAGTGTCTGGTAGAAAGCAGACTGAACCAGGTTTTCCTCTAGGATTTTGCCTGTGCTTCATCTCCCAGTGTCTGGTAGAAAGCAGACTGAACCAGGTTTTCCTCTAGGATTTTGCCTGTGCTTCATCTCCCAGTGTCTGGTAGAAAGCAGACTGAACCAGGTTTTACTCTAGGATTCTGCCTGTGCTTCATCTCCCAGTGTCTGGTGGAAAGCAGACTGAACCAGGTTTTTCTCTAGGATTCTGCCTGTGCTTCATCTCCCAGTGTCTGGTGGAAAGCAGACTGAACCAGGTTTTTCTCTAGGATTCTGCCTGTGCTTCATCTCCCAGTGTCTGGTGGAAAGCAGACTGAACCAGGTTTTTCTCTAGGATTTTGCCTGTGCTTCATCTCTCAGTGTCTGGTGGAAAGCAGACTGAACCAGGTTTTTCTCTAGGATTCTGCCTGTGCTTCATCTCCCAGTGTCTGGTGGAAAGCAGACTGAACCAGGTTTTTCTCTAGGATTCTGCCTGTGCTTCATCTCCCAGTGTCTGGTGGAAAGCAGACTGAACCAGGTTTTTCTCTAGGATTCTGCCTGTGCTTCATCTCCCAGTGTCTGGTGGAAAGCAGACTGAACCAGGTTTTTCTCTAGGATTCTGCCTGTGCTTCATCTCCCAGTGTCTGGTGGAAAGCAGACTGAACCAGGTTTTTCTCTAGGATTCTGCCTGTGCTTCATCTCCCAGTGTCTGGTGGAAAGCAGACTGAACCAGGTTTTTCTCTAGGATTCTGCCTGTGCTTCATCTCCCAGTGTCTGGTGGAAAGCAGACTGAACCAGGTTTTTCTCTAGGATTTAGCCTGTGCTTCATCTCCCAGTGTCTGGTGGAAAGCAGACTGAACCAGGTTTTTCTCTAGGATTCTGCCTGTGCTTCATCTCCCAGTGTCTGGTGGAAAGCAGACTGAACCAGGTTTTTCTCTAGGATTCTGCCTGTGCTTCATCTCCCAGTGTCTGGTGGAAAGCAGACTGAACCAGGTTTTTCTCTAGGATTCTGCCTGTGCTTCATCTCCCAGTGTCTGGTGGAAAGCAGACTGAACCAGGTTTTTCTCTAGGATTCTGCCTGTGCTTCATCTCTCAGTGTCTGGTGGAAAGCAGACTGAACCAGGTTTTTCTCTAGGATTCTGCCTGTGCTTCACCTCTCAGTGTCTGGTGGAAAGCAGACTGAACCAGGTTTTTCTCTAGGATTCTGCCTGTGCTTCATCTCCCAGTGTCTGGTGGAAAGCAGACTGAACCAGGTTTTTCTCTAGGATTCTGCCTGTGCTTCATCTCCCAGTGTCTGGTGGAAAGCAGACTGAACCAGGTTTTTCTCTAGGATTCTGCCTGTGCTTCATCTCCCAGTGTCTGGTGGAAAGCAGACTGAACCAGGTTTTTCTCTAGGATTCTGCCTGTGCTTCATCTCCCAGTGTCTGGTGGAAAGCAGACTGAACCAGGTTTTTCTCTAGGATTCTGCCTGTGCTTCATCTCCCAGTGTCTGGTGGAAAGCAGACTGAACCAGGTTTTTCTCTAGGATTTAGCCTGTGCTTCATCTCCCAGTGTCTGGTGGAAAGCAGACTGAACCAGGTTTTTCTCTAGGATTTAGCCTGTGCTTCATCTCTCAGTGTCTGGTGGAAAGCAGACTGAACCAGGTTTTCCTCTAGGATTTAGCCTGTGCTTCATCTCTCGGTGTCTGTTGGAAAGCAGACTGAACCAGGTTTTCCTCTAGGATTCTGCCTGTGCTTCATCTCCCAGTGTCTGGTGGAAAGCAGACTGAACCAGGTTTTTCTCTAGGATTCTGCCTGTGCTTCATCTCCCAGTGTCTGGTGGAAAGCAGACTGAACCAGGTTTTTCTCTAGGATTTAGCCTGTGCTTCATCTCCCAGTGTCTGGTGGAAAGCAGACTGAACCAGGTTTTTCTCTAGGATTCTGCCTGTGCTTCATCTCCCAGTGTCTGGTGGAAAGCAGACTGAACCAGGTTTTTCTCTAGGATTTAGCCTGTGCTTCATCTCCCAGTGTCTGGTGGAAAGCAGACTGAACCAGGTTTTCCTCTAGGATTCTGCCTGTGCTTCATCTCCCAGTGTCTGGTGGAAAGCAGACTGAACCAGGTTTTTCTCTAGGATTCTGCCTGTGCTTCATCTCTCAGTGTCTGGTGGAAAGCAGACTGAACCAGGTTTTTCTCTAGGATTCTGCCTGTGCTTCACCTCTCAGTGTCTGGTGGAAAGCAGACTGAACCAGGTTTTTCTCTAGGATTCTGCCTGTGCTTCATCTCCCAGTGTCTGGTGGAAAGCAGACTGAACCAGGTTTTTCTCTAGGATTCTGCCTGTGCTTCATCTCCCAGTGTCTGGTGGAAAGCAGACTGAACCAGGTTTTTCTCTAGGATTCTGCCTGTGCTTCATCTCCCAGTGTCTGGTGGAAAGCAGACTGAACCAGGTTTTTCTCTAGGATTCTGCCTGTGCTTCATCTCCCAGTGTCTGGTGGAAAGCAGACTGAACCAGGTTTTTCTCTAGGATTCTGCCTGTGCTTCATCTCCCAGTGTCTGGTGGAAAGCAGACTGAACCAGGTTTTTCTCTAGGATTTAGCCTGTGCTTCATCTCCCAGTGTCTGGTGGAAAGCAGACTGAACCAGGTTTTTCTCTAGGATTCTGCCTGTGCTTCATCTCCCAGTGTCTGGTGGAAAGCAGACTGAACCAGGTTTTCCTCTAGGATTCTGCCTGTGCTTCATCTCACAGTGTCTGGTGGAAAGCAGACTGAACCAGGTTTTTCTCTAGGATTCTGCCTGTGCTTCATCTCCCAGTGTCTGGTGGAAAGCAGACTGAACCAGGTTTTTCTCTAGGATTCTGCCTGTGCTTCATCTCCCAGTGTCTGGTGGAAAGCAGACTGAACCAGGTTTTTCTCTAGGATTCTGCCTGTGCTTCATCTCTCAGTGTCTGGTGGAAAGCAGACTGAACCAGGTTTTTCTCTAGGATTCTGCCTGTGCTTCACCTCTCAGTGTCTGGTGGAAAGCAGACTGAACCAGGTTTTTCTCTAGGATTCTGCCTGTGCTTCATCTCCCAGTGTCTGGTGGAAAGCAGACTGAACCAGGTTTTTCTCTAGGATTTAGCCTGTGCTTCATCTCCCAGTGTCTGGTGGAAAGCAGACTGAACCAGGTTTTTCTCTAGGATTCTGCCTGTGCTTCATCTCCCAGTGTCTGGTGGAAAGCAGACTGAACCAGGTTTTCCTCTAGGATTCTGCCTGTGCTTCATCTCCCAGTGTCTGGTGGAAAGCAGACTGAACCAGGTTTTTCTCTAGGATTCTGCCTGTGCTTCATCTCCCAGTGTCTGGTGGAAAGCAGACTGAACCAGGTTTTTCTCTAGGATTTAGCCTGTGCTTCATCTCCCAGTGTCTGGTGGAAAGCAGACTGAACCAGGTTTTTCTCTAGGATTCTGCCTGTGCTTCATCTCCCAGTGTCTGGTGGAAAGCAGACTGAACCAGGTTTTTCTCTAGGATTCTGCCTGTGCTTCATCTCCCAGTGTCTGGTGGAAAGCAGACTGAACCAGGTTTTTCTCTAGGATTCTGCCTGTGCTTCATCTCCCAGTGTCTGGTGGAAAGCAGACTGAACCAGGTTTTTCTCTAGGATTCTGCCTGTGCTTCATCTCCCAGTGTCTGGTGGAAAGCAGACTGAACCAGGTTTTTCTCTAGGATTCTGCCTGTGCTTCATCTCCCAGTGTCTGGTGGAAAGCAGACTGAACCAGGTTTTTCTCTAGGATTCTGCCTGTGCTTCATCTCCCAGTGTCTGGTGGAAAGCAGACTGAACCAGGTTTTTCTCTAGGATTCTGCCTGTGCTTCATCTCCCAGTGTCTGGTGGAAAGCAGACTGAACCAGGTTTTTCTCTAGGATTTAGCCTGTGCTTCATCTCCCAGTGTCTGGTGGAAAGCAGACTGAACCAGGTTTTTCTCTAGGATTTAGCCTGTGCTTCATCTCTCAGTGTCTGGTGGAAAGCAGACTGAACCAGGTTTTCCTCTAGGATTTAGCCTGTGCTTCATCTCTCGGTGTCTGTTGGAAAGCAGACTGAACCAGGTTTTTCTCTAGGATTCTGCCTGTGCTTAGCTCCATTCTGTTTCTTTTTATCCCATAACAACTCCCTAATCCTTACCGATGACAAGCACACCCATAACATGATGCAGCCACCACCCGATGACACCCATAACATGATGCAGCCACCACCCGATGACACCCATAACATGATGCAGCCACCACCATGATGACACCCATAACATGATGCAGCCACCACCATGATGACACCCATAACATGATGCAGCCACCACCATGATGACACCCATAACATGATGCAGCCACCACCATGATGACACCCATAACATGATGCAGCCACCACCCGATGACACCCATAACATGATGCAGCCACCACCATGATGACACCCATAACATGATGCAGCCACCACCCGATGACACCCATAACATGATGCAGCCACCACCCGATGACACCCATAACATGATGCAGCCACCACCATGATGACACCCATAACATGATGCAGCCACCACCCGATGACACCCATAACATGATGCAGCCACCACCATGATGACACCCATAACATGATGCAGCCACCACCCGATGACACCCATAACATGATGCAGCCACCACCATGATGACACCCATAACATGATGCAGCCACCACCCGATGACACCCATAACATGATGCAGCCACCACCATGATGAAACCCATAACATGATGCAGCCACCACCCGATGACACCCATAACATGATGCAGCCACCACCCGATGACACCCATAACATGATGCAGCCACCACCCGATGACACCCATAACATGATGCAGCCACCACCATGATGACACCCATAACATGATGCAGCCACCACCATGATGACACCCATAACATGATGCAGCCACCACCCGATGACACCCATAACATGATGCAGCCACCACCATGATGACACCCATAACATGATGCAGCCACCACCATGATGACACCCATAACATGATGCAGCCACCACCGTGCTTGAAAATATGGAGAGTCGGTCTCCTTGATGTGTTGGATTTGCCCCAAACATAACGCTTTGTATTCAGGACAAGAAGTGAATTGCAAACCAGATGCTTTGTTTTGCTTTGTTTTGTAATTTTTGTATTCTGTACAGGCTTCCTTCTTTTCACTCTGTCATTTAGGTTAGTATTGGGCTCCCGAGTGGCGCAGCGGTCTAAGGCACTGCATCTCAGTGCTAGAGTCGTCACTACAGACACCCTGGTTTGAATCTAGGCTGTATCACACCCGGCCGTGATTGGGAGTCCCATAGGGCGGATGTCACGGCTCTCTTCCTCTTCTTCCTCTGAAGAGGTGTAACAAGGATCGGACCAATACGCAGCGTGGTAGGTGTCCATGTTTTAATATAGAAAACTGAACAATGAACACCAATACAAAAACAATAAATGTGAACAAACCGTAACAGTCCCGTGTGGCACAAACACTGACACAGGAAACAATCACCCACAAAATACCCAAAGAACATGGCTGCCTAAATATGGTTCCCAATCAGAGACAACGATAAACACCTGCCTCTAATTGAGAACCAATCTAGGCAACCATAGACTTACATAAACACCTATAATGAACACAACCCCATAACTCTACAAAAAAAACCTAGACAGTACAAACACCCTAAACGAGACAAAAACACACAAACCACCCTCGTCACACCCTGACCTAACCAAAATAATAAAGAGAACAAAGATAACTAAGGACAGCGGAGCACAATTGGCCCAGCGTCGTCCAGGTTTGGCCGGTTTAGGCCGTCATTGTAAATAAGAATTTGTTCTTAAATGACTTGCCTACTTAAATAAAGGTTAAATAAAGAAATGTAAAATTGTGGAGTAACTATAATTTTGTTGATCTATCCTCAGTTCTCTCCACAGCCATTAATCTCTGTAAGTGTCCCTAAGGGATTTCACCATCAACAGAGTCAGAAAGGACGCCAGAAAGGACGCCTGTATATTTGTAGTGACTGACCCTAATTAATAACTTCACCATGCTCAAAGGGATATTTATTGTCTGCTTTTTTTTTACCCATCTACAAATGAGTGCCCTTCTTTGCGAGGCATTGGAAAACCTCCCTGGTCTTTGTGGTTCAATCTGTGTTTGAAATTCACTGCTCAACTGAGGGACCTTACAGATCATTTTATGTGTGCGGTACAAAGATGAGCCAGTCATTCAAAAATCATCTTAAAAAATATTAATACACATAGAGTGAGTCCATGCAACTTATTTAGTCTTGCCATAACAAAGGGGTTGAATACTTATTGACTCAAGACATTTCAGCTTTACATTTTTTATTAATTTGATATTTCAAAAAATATGATTCCACTTTGACATGATTGGATATTGTTTGTAGGCCAGTGACACAAAATCTCAATGTCCTCCATTTTAAACTCAGGCTGCAACACAACAACATGTGGGAAAAGTCCAGTGGTGTGAATACTTCCTGAAGTCAATGTAGCTAATTAGCACAGGTGGTCCCTCTTGTCTTCCATCTGTTTTCCATCAACAAGCGCTGTAACATGGCTGTAACATGGCGATATGGCCGTGTTGGAACACTAACCCTATCAAGGTGTGTATCAATTTAGTTTTTTATTGTTAGTATTTTTTGCTGATATGAAAGATAAGGTCCTTATGTTTCCAACACCGTAGAGCGATGGGTGTTAATGTTCAGACTGAGCGTCGGGGATCTTAACAAACCTCCCTACAGAAGACGCCTTCGTCCAATGACTCTTATGTGTAATGTAATGAACTGAGAGTCATAATGTAATGAACTGAGAGTCATAATGTAATGAATTGACAGCCATAATGTAATGAACTGAGAGTCATAATGTAATGAACTGAGAGTCATAATGTAATGAACTGAGAGTCTTAATGTAATGAACTGAGAGTCATAATGTAATGAACTGAGAGTCATAATGTAATGAACTGAGAGTCATAATGTAATGAACTGAGAGTCATAATGTAATGAACTGAGAGTCATAATGTAATGAACTGAGAGTCATAATGTAATGAACTGAGAGTCATAATGTAATGAACTGAGAGTCATAATGTAATGAATTGAGAGTCATAATGTAACGAACTGAGAGTCATAATGTAATGAATTGAGAGTCATAATGTAATGAACTGAGAGTCATAATGTAATGAACTGAGAGTCATAATGTAATGAACTGAGAGTCATAATGTAATGAACTGAGAGTCATAATGTAATGAATTGAGAGTCATAATGTAATGAATTGACAGTCATAATGTAATGAATTGACAGTCATAATGTAATGAATTGAGAGTCATAATGTAATGAACTGAGAGTCATAATGTAATGAACTGAGAGTCATAATGTAATGAATTGACAGTCATAATGTAATGAATTGAGAGTCATAATGTAATGAACTGAGAGTCATAATGTAATGAACTGAGAGTCATGATCAAAGGGTATGCTGCAACTGTAACCCAGTAGAAAAGCACAGCTGCAACTGTAACCCAGTGGGAAAGCACCTGGCTGTAACTCAGACAGCCAACACAGACAGACTCCCAACTCAGACAGACAGACTCCCAACTCAGACAGACAGACAGACAACCCAGACAGACAGAGACATGGACACAGGAAACAGCAGATAAAGGAGACATAGACACAGGAAACAGCAGATAACAAATCAGCCCTTTACTTACGTTACTTGCTGTCCTGTTGAAGTGCTTTGACTCTCTAATAGTCCATGTATGGTATGCCCCAAATTGAGAGTTGCTGCAGCTTCAGGAACTTTGGTGGAGGACGGTTTGGGGTTAAAAGTTGAAGCAGCAACAGGTAGCAGGGAAAAGAGAGAAGGAGTGGCTCAGTCAGGCAGCTTCAACTCACTGTCCAATAGATTCCTCATAGCCCTGAACATTCTGCTAAGCCCGGGGGCTGAACATTAGCCCCTCCCACTAGGATGTCAAAGCCCCGGGTCACATGATACACTACAGGCCAATGGAAACCTGCATTTCCTTGGCAACTAGAACCCAGCACTTCTGTCTGTCACTGGTGGTCAGGAAAAAACACCAAGAAAATCAAACTTCACACAAGACTCAGTAAACAAATAATAAACATAACAATTACCCATTTTCTGTTCGAAATGTTCCAATTTAACTAATGTACATGCTATCTTACCTTTAAAACTATACTACTGATTCTATTTTAGTAAAACTATAGCCTACAGATCATTTTGCAAAATCAACTAATCAGGGAACAATTATTTTGTAAAAGTGTCCTGCTACAAAGTATCTTCAATGCATTGAGATGTTTTATTTAAATTGTTCCAACGTGCAACAATACGGCTGCTGAGTCCTCAAGGCAGATCGGCTGTCCTACAGCTGAGAGCAGATGTCTGTTCACATTGGAGGACATGCTTTAGTTAAACAGATCAGTCAAAGCCACAGGCTGATTAGCTGGGAGTCAGGTTGGATGGAGGGACTGTTTCTTAATGGACAGCTTTTAGAAACCAGGCCATTGTGCCCTGCTGAGTCATGTAAAGGCAGGCCATTGTGCCCTGCTGAGTCATGTAAAGGCAGGTCATTGTGCCCTGCTGAGTCATGTAAAGGCAGGCCATTGTGCCCTGCTGAGTCATGTAAAGGCAGGTCATTGTGCCCTGCTGAGTCATGTAAAGGCAGGCCATTGTGCCCTGCTGAGTCATGTAAAGGCAGGCCATTGTGCCCTGCTGAGTCATGTAAAGGCAGGCCATTGTGCCCTGCTGAGTCATGTAAAGGCAGGCCATTGTGCCCTGCTGAGTCATGTAAAGGCAGGCCATTGTGCCCTGCTGAGTCATGTAAAGGCAGGCCATTGTGCCCTGCTGAGTCATGTAAAGGCAGGCCATTGTGCCCTGCTGAGTCATGTAAAGGCAGGCCATTGTGCCCTGCTGAGTCATGTAAAGGCAGGCCATTGTGCCCTGCTGAGTCATGTAAAGGCAGGCCATTGTGCCCTGCTGAGTCATGTAAAGGCAGGCCATTGTGCCCTGCTGAGTCATGTAAAGGCAGGCCATTGTGCCCTGCTGAGTCATGTAAAGGCAGGCCATTGTGCCCTGCTGAGTCATGTAAAGGCAGGCCATTGTGCCCTGCTGAGTCATGTAAAGGCAGGCCATTGTGCCCTGCTGAGTCATGTAAAGGCCTGCAGACATTGCAAGTGTGGTAGTGGGGTTATTCCTAATGGTATGTTTTATTCATGTGTAATGAGTCATAATGTGACATGTACAGCAGTGGTCTACACATTTATATTTTACATGTTAGTCATTTTGCCAACATTCGTATCAGTGTACTCAACTGAAGTAAGTGAAACAACCACATATCAGGATCATTGCAAATAAAAACGTATTAAAAATAGCAATTATCTGCAAACCTAGTAAGAGTAAAACAAGCACAACAGTTGAGTGTTATGGTTAGGGGTTAGGGGTTAGGGGTTAGGGGTTAGGGTTAGGGGTTAGGGTTAGGGGTTAGGGTTAGGGTTAGGGGTTAGGGGTTAGGGTTAGGGGTTAGGGTTAGGGTTAGGGTTAGGGTTTAGGGGTTAGGGTTAGGGGTTAGGGTTAGGGATAGGGGTTAGGGTTAGGGGTTAGGGTTAGGGGTTAGGGTTAGGGTTTAGGGGTTAGGGTTAGGGGTTAGGGTTAGGGTTAGGGATAGGGGTTAGGGTTAGGGGTTAGGGTTAGGGGTTAGGGTTAGGGGTTAGGGATAGGGATAGGGGTTAGGGTTAGGGTTAGGGGATAGGGATGGGGGTTAGGGTTAGGGTTAGGGTTAGGGATAGGGTTAGGATGATAGATTATATCATTCAATAGGTAGAACAGACACAGTTAGTTGAGTCTTAGGCCAATATATTATATTATTTTATCAGTAGAACAGACTATTACTGATGTAGCATTTTACGATGGAAGACACAACAGAGCAGTATGAAGACAACAGAGCAGTAGGAAGACAACAGAGCAGTATGAAGACAACAGAGCAGTAGGATGACAACAGAGCAGTAGGAAGATAACAGAGCAGTAGGAAGACAACAGAGCAGTAGGAAGACAACAGAGCAGTAGGAAGACAACAGAGCAGTATGAAGACAACAGAGCAGTAGGAAGATAACAGAGCAGTAGGAAGATAACAGAGCAGTATGATGACAACAGAGCAGTATGATGACAACAGAGCAGTAGGAAGACAACAGAGCAGTAGGAAGATAACAGAGCAGTAGGAAGATAACAGAGCAGTAGGAAGACAACAGAGCAGTAGGAAGACAACAGAGCAGTAGGAAGACAACAGAGCAGTAGGAAGACAACAGAGCAGTAGGATGACAACAGAGCAGTAGGAAGACAACAGAGCAGTATGATGACAACAGAGCAGTATGATGACAACAGAGCAGTAGGAAGACAACAGAGCAGTATGAAGATAACAGAGCAGTAGGATGACAACAGAGCAGTAGGATGACAACAGAGCAGTATGATGACAACAGAGCAGTAGGATGACAACAGAGCAGTAGGAAGATAACAGAGCAGTAGGAAGACAACAGAGCAGTAGGAAGACAACAGAGCAGTAGGAAGACAACAGAGCAGTATGAAGACAACAGAGCAGTAGGAAGATAACAGAGCAGTAGGAAGATAACAGAGCAGTATGATGACAACAGAGCAGTATGATGACAACAGAGCAGTAGGAAGACAACAGAGCAGTAGGAAGACAACAGAGCAGTAGGAAGACAACAGAGCAGTAGGAAGACAACAGAGCAGTAGGAAGACAACAGAGCAGTAGGAAGACAACAGAGCAGTAGGAAGACAACAGAGCAGTATGAAGACAACAGAGCAGTATGATGACAACAGAACAGTAGGAAGACAACAGAGCAGTAGGAAGACAACAGAGCAGTAGGAAGACAACAGAGCAGTAGGAAGACAACAGAGCAGTATGAAGACAACAGAGCAGTATGATGACAACAGAGCAGTAGGAAGACAACAGAGCAGTATGATGACAACAGAGCAGTATGATGACAACAGAGCAGTAGGAAGACAACAGAGCAGTAGGAAGACAACAGAGCAGTATGATGGCAACAGAGCAGTATGATGACAACAGAGCAGTAGGAACACAACAGAGCAGTAGGAAGACAACAGAGCAGTAGGAAGACAACAGAGCAGTATGATGACAACAGAGCAGTAGGAAGACAACAGAGCAGTATGATGACAACAGAGCAGTAGGAAGACAACAGAGCAGTAGGAAGACAACAGAGCAGTAGGAAGATAACAGAGCAGTATGAAGATAACAGAGAATATGAAGGCAACAGAGCAGTATGTAGGGTCGTCTGCCTGAGCCATCTATCCTTCATAGGGTCATTTACCTCATTCATATATCCTCCATAAGGTAATATGTCTGAGCCATCTACCCTCCATTGGGAAATCTTTCTGAGCCATCTACCCTCCATTGGGAAATCTTTCTGAGCCATCTACCCTCCATTGGGAAATCTTTCTGAGCCATCTACCCTCCATTGGGAAATCTTTCTGAGCCATCTACCCTCCATTGGGAAATCTTTCTGAGCCATCTACCCTCCATTGGGAAATCTTTTTGAGCCATCTACCCTCCATTGGGAAATCTTTTTGAGCCATCTACCCTCCATTGGGAAATCTTTCTGAGCCATCTACCCTCCATTGGGAAATCTTTTTGAGCCATCTACCCTCCATTGGGAAATCTTTCTGAGCCATCTACCCTCCATTGGGAAATCTTTCTGAGCCATCTACCCTCCATTGGGAAATCTTTCTGAGCCATCTACCCTCCATTGGGAAATCTTTCTGAGCCATCTACCCTCCATTGGGAAATCTTTCTGAGCCATCTACCCTCCATTGGGAAATCTTTCTGAGCCATCTACCCTCCATTGGGAAATCTGCCTCACCCATCTACCCTCCATTGGGAAATCTTTCTGAGCCATCTACCCTCCATTGGGAAATCTTTCTGAGCCATCTACCCTCCATTGGGAAATCTTTCTGAGCCATCTACCCTCCATTGGGAAATCTGCCTCACCCATCTACCCTCCATAGCGTAATCTGCCTCACCCATCTACCCTACATAGGGTCGTCTAACTTAGCCGTCTACCCTCCATAGGTACGTCTGCCTGAGCCATCTACCCTCCATTGGATAATTTACATCAGCCATCAACCCATCTGCCTGAGTCATCTACCCTCCACAGGGTCATCTGCCTCAGCCATCTACCCTCTAGAAGGTCATCTGTCTGAGCCTTCAACCCTCCATAGGTACATCTGCCTGAGCAATTTACCCTCCATAGTGTCGTCTCCCTGAGTCATTTACACTCCACAGGGTCGTCTGTCTGAGTCGTCTACCCTCCATAGTGTCGTCTACATGAGCAGTCTACCTTCCATAGGGTCGTCTGACTGAGCTGACTACCCTCCATAGGGTCATCTACTTCAGCCATCTACCCTCCATAGGGTCATCTACTTCAGCCATCTACCCTCCATAGGGTCATCTACTTCAGCCATCTACCCTCCATAGGGTCATCTACTTCAGCCATCTACCCTCCATAGGGTCATCTACTTCAGCCATCTACCCTCCATAGGGTCATCTACTTCAGCCATCTACCCTCCATAAGGTCAGCTGCCTGAGCCATCTACCCTCCATAGGGTCATCTACTTCAGCCATCTACCCTCCATAGGGTCATCTACTTCAGCCATCTACCCTCCATAAGGTCATCTACTTCAGCCATCTACCCTCCATAGGGTCATCTACTTCAGCCATCTACCCTCCATAGGGTCATCTACTTCAGCCATCTACCCTCCTTAGGGTCATCTACTTCAGCCATCTACCCTCCTTAGGGTCATCTACTTCAGCCATCTACCCTCCATAGGGTCATCTACTTCAGCCATCTACCCTCCATAGGGTCATCTACTTCAGCCATCTACCCTCCTTAGGGTCATCTACTTCAGCCATCTACCCTCCATAGGGTCATCTGCCTCAGCCATCTACCCTCCATAGGGTCATCTACTTCAGCCATCTACCCTCCATAGGGTCATCTACTTCAGCCATCTAACCTCCTTAGGGTCATCTACTTCAGCCATCTAACCTCCATAGGGTCATCTACTTCAGCCATCTACCCTCCATAGGGTCATCTACTTCAGCCATCTACCCTCCATAGGGTCATCTACTTCAGCCATCTACCCTCCTTAGGGTCATCTACTTCAGCCATCTACCCTCCATAGGGTCATCTACTTCAGCCATCTACCCTCCATAGGGTCATCTACTTCAGCCATCTACCCTCCATAGGGTCATCTACTTCAGCCATCTACCCTCCATAGGGTCATCTACTTCAGCCATCTACCCTCCATAGGGTCATCTACTTCAGCCATCTACCCTCCTTAGGGTCATCTACTTCAGCCATCTACCCTCCATAGGGTCATCTACTTCAGCCATCTACCCTCCATAGGGTCATCTACTTCAGCCATCTACCCTCCATAAGGTCATCTACTTCAGCCATCTACCCTCCTTAGGGTCAGCTGCCTGAGCCGACTACCCTCCACAGGGTAATATGTCTGAGCCATCTACCCTCTAGAAGGTCATCTGACTGTGCCTTCTCCCCTCTATAGGGTTGTCTGCCTGGGCCATTTACACTCCAAACGGTCATCTGCCTGAGTTGTCTACCCTCCAAAGGGTCGTAAGTCTCAGCCATCTCCCCTCCATAAGGTCATCTGCCTCATCCATCTCCCCTCCATAGGGTCATCTGCCTCATCCATCTCCCCTCCATAAGGTCATCTGCCTCATCCATCTCCCCTCCATAAGGTCATCTGCCTCAGCCATCTCCCCTCCATAAGCTCATCTGCCTCAGCCATCTCCCCTCCATAAGGTCATCTGCCTCATCCATCTACCCTCCATAGGGTCATCTGCCTCATCCATCTCCCCTCCATAAGGTTATCTGCCTCAGCCATCTCCCCTCCATAAGGTCATCTGCCTCATCCATCTACCCTCCATAGGGTCGTCTGCCTGATCCTACAGGTACAGAATGAATGAACTTCCATGGAATTTCCTCTCCAATGGGGAAACTGGGAATAAGACGGATCCTCCTAACGGTTGATATTCTGGGTCAAACACTGTTGAGTAACAGCCTCCTCTACTGTGAACCCCATCTAGTCCATCTACTAAACAGGAAGAGAGTACTATCGCTGTAGTTCAGGACGAGTTCCCCAGAAACAGTATAGTGATGCAGAAGGTGTCATACAGTAATGTAGGGCTGCCATGTAGTAACTCCATATCTTCTGCTTGTCCTCCAGACACAGAACAGCAGGGGTCCCAGGGTGGAGTGGAGCAGGCTCAGTGTGCTATTGCCAAGGTACAACCAGTAGGTGGACATACAGTGATGATGGTTGGGCCTCCTACAAGCCAATGTTCTCTGAGTGATTCCCAGTCCCCTGCTAACATTTTAAAGACATGTCTACCGCATGGATCTACTCCGACCCCACGCCTGGAACCTATAATACACCCTAGGTCAGAGAGGAAGATTCAGGTCTGGAACCTATAATACACCCTAGGTCAGAGAGAGAGATTCAGGTCTGGAACCTATAATACACCCTAGGTCAGAGAGGAAGATTCAGGTCTGGAACCTATAAGACACCCTAGGTCAGAGAGGAAGATTCAGGTCTGGAACCTATAAGACACCCTAGGTCAGAGAGGAAGATTCAGGACTGGAACCTATAAGACACCCTAGGTCAGAGAGGAAGATTCAGGTCTGGAACCTATAATACACCCTAGGTCAGAGAGGAAGATTCAGGTCTGGAACCTATAAGACACCCTAGGTCAGAGAGGAAGATTCAGGTCTGGAACCTATAAGACACCCTAGGTCAGAGAGGAAGATTCAGGACTGGAACCTATAAGACACCCTAGGTCAGAGAGGAATATTCAGGTCTGGAACCTATAAGACACCCTAGGTCAGAGAGGGAGATTCAGGTCTGGAACCTATAAGACACCCTAGGTCAGAGAGGAAGATTCAGGTCTGGAACCTATAAGACACCCTAGGTCAGAGAGGAATATTCAGGTCTGGAACCTATAAGACACCCTAGGTCAGAGAGGAAGATTCAGGTCTGGAACCTATAAGACACCCTAGGTCAGAGAGGGAGATTCAGGTCTGGAACCTATAATACACCCTAGGTCAGAGAGGAATATTCAGGTCTGGAACCTATAAGACACCCTAGGTCAGAGAGGGAGATTCAGGTCTGGAACCTATAATACACCCTAGGTCAGAGATGGAGATTCAGGACTGGAACCTATAAGACACCCTAGGTCAGAGAGGAAGATTCAGGTCTGGAACCTATAAGACACCCTAGGTCAGAGAGGGAGATTCAGGTCTGGAACCTATAATACACCCTAGGTCAGAGAGGAATATTCAGGTCTGGAACCTATAATACACCCTAGGTCAGAGAGGAAGATTCAGGTCTGGAACCTATAATACACCCTAGGTCAGAGAGGAAGATTCAGGTCTGGAACCTATAATACACCCTAGGTCAGAGATGGAGATTCAGGACTGGAACCTATAAGACACCCTAGGTCAGAGAGGAAGATTCAGGACTGGAACCTATAAGACACCCTAGGTCAGAGAGGAAGATTCAGGTCTGGAACCTATAATACACCCTAGGTCAGAGAGGAAGATTCAGGTCTGGAACCTATAATACACCCTAGGTCAGAGAGGAAGACTCAGGTCTGGAACCTATAATACACCCTAGGTCAGAGAGGAAGATTCAGGTCTGGAACCTATAAGACACCCTAGGTCAGAGAGGAAGATTCAGGTCTGGAACCTATAATACACCCTAGGTCAGAGATGGAGATTCAGGTCTGGAACCTATAAGACACCCTAGGTCAGAGAGGAAGATTCAGGTCTGGAACCTATAATACACCCTAGGTCAGAGATGGAGATTCAGGTCTGGAACCTATAAGACACCCTAGGTCAGAGAGGAAGATTCAGGTCTGGAACCTATAATACACCCTAGGTCAGAGAGGGAGATTCAGGTCTGGAACCTATAATACACCCTAGGTCAGAGGGAGATTCAGGTCTGGAACCTATAAGACACCCTAAGTCAGAGGAAGATTCAGGTCTGGAACCTATAAGACACCCTAGGTCAGAGGGAGATTCAGGTCTGGAACCTATAATACACCCTAGGTCAGAGGGAGATTCAGGTCTGGAACCTATAAGACACCCTAGGTCAGAGAGGGAGATTCAGGTCTGGAACCTATAAGACACCCTAGGTCAGAGGGAGATTCAGGTCTGGAACCTATAAGACACCCTAGGTCAGAGAGGAAGATTCAGGTCTGGAACCTATAAGACACCCTAGGTCAGAGATGGAGATTCAGGTCTGGAACCTATAAGACACCCTAGGTCAGAGATGGAGATTCAGGTCTGGAACCTATGACACCCTAGGTCAGAGAGGGAGATTCAGGTCTGGAACCTATAAGACACCCTAGGTCAGAGAGGAAGTTTCAGGTCTGGAACCTATAATACACCCTAGGTCAGAGAGGGAGATTCAGGTCTGGAACCTATAATACACCCTAGGTCAGAGAGGGAGATTCAGGTCTGGAACCTATAAGACACCCTAGGTCAGAGAGGGAGATTCAGGTCTGGAACCTATAAGACACCCTAGGTCAGAGAGGAAGATTCAGGTCTGGAACCTATGACACCCTAGGTCAGAGAGGAAGATTCAGGTCTGGAACCTATAATACACCCTAGGTCAGAGAGGAAGATTCAGGTCTGGAACCTATAAGACACCCTAGGTCAGAGAGGAAGATTCAGGTCTGGAACCTATAAGACACCCTAGGTCAGAGATGGAGATTCAGGCCTGGAACCTATAAGACACCCTAGGTCAGAGAGGGAGTTTCAGGTCTGGAACCTATAAGACACCCTAGGTCAGAGAGGGAGATTCAGGTCTGGAACCTATAATACACCCTAGGTCAGAGAGGAAGATTCAGGTCTGGAACCTATAATACACCCTAGGTCAGAGAGGAATATTCAGGTCTGGAACCTATAATACACCCTAGGTCAGAGATGGAGATTCAGGTCTGGAACCTATAAGACACCCTAGGTCAGAAAAAGATTCAGGTCTGGAACCTATAAGACACCCTAGGTCAGAGAGGGAGATTCAGGTCTGGAACCTATAAGACACCCTAGGTCAGAGAGGAAGATTCAGGTCTGGAACCTATAATACACCCTAGGTCAGAGATGGAGATTCAGGTCTGGAACCTATAAGACACCCTAGGTCAGAAAAAGATTCAGGTCTGGAACCTATAAGACACCCTAGGTCAGAGAGGGAGATTCAGGTCTGGAACCTATAAGACACCCTAGGTCAGAGAGGGAGATTCAGGTCTGGAACCTATAAGACACCCTAGGTCAGAGAGGAAGATTCAGGCCTGGAACCTATAAGACACCCTAGGTCAGAGAGGGAGATTCAGGTCTGGAACCTATAAGACACCCTAGGTCAGAGATGGAGATTCAGGTCTGGAACCTATAAGACACCCTAGGTCAGAGATGGAGATTCAGGTCTGGAACCTATAAGACACCCTAGGTCAGAGAGGAAGATTCAGGCCTGGAACCTATAAGACACCCTAGGTCAGAGAGGAAGATTCAGGCCTGGAACCTATAATACACCCTAGGTCAGAGAGGAAGATTCAGGTCTGGAACCTATAAGACACCCTAGGTCAGAGAGGAAGATTCAGGCCTGGAACCTATAATACACCCTAGGTCAGAGAGGAAGATTCAGGCCTGGAACCTATAAGACACCCTAGGTCAGAGATGGAGATTCAGGTCTGGAACCTATAAGACACCCTAGGTCAGAGAGGAAGATTCAGGACTGGAACCTATAATACACCCTAGGTCAGAGAGGGAGATTCAGGTCTGGAACCTATAATACTCCCTAGGTCAGAGAGGAAGATTCAGGTCTGGAACCTATAAGACACCCTAGGTCAGAGAGGGAGATTCAGGTCTGGAACCTATAAGACACCCTAGGTCAGAGAGGAAGATTCAGGTCTGGAACCTATAAGACACCCTAGGTCAGAGAGGGAGATTCAGGTCTGGAACCTATAATACACCCTAGGTCAGAGATGGAGATTCAGGTCTGGAACCTATAAGACACCCTAGGTCAGAAAAAGATTCAGGTCTGGAACCTATAAGACACCCTAGGTCAGAGAGGGAGATTCAGGTCTGGAACCTATAAGACACCCTAGGTCAGAGAGGGAGATTCAAGTCTGGAACCTATAAGACACCCTAGGTCAGAGAGGGAGATTCAGGTCTGGAACCTATAAGACACCCTAGGTCAGAGAGGGAGATTCAGGTCTGGAACCTATAAGACACCCTAGGTCAGAGGGAGATTCAGGTCTGGAACCTATAAGACACCCTAGGTCAGAGAGGAAGATTCAGGTCTGGAACCTATAAGACACCCTAGGTCAGAGATGGAGATTCAGGTCTGGAACCTATAATACACCCTAGGTCAGAGAGGGAGATTCAGGTCTGGAACCTATAAGACACCCTAGGTCAGAGAGGGAGATTCAGGTCTGGAACCTATAAGACACCCTAGGTCAGAGATGGAGATTCAGGTCTGGAACCTATAAGACACCCTAGGTCAGAGAGGAAGATTCAGGTCTGGAACCTATAAGACACCCTAGGTCAGAGATGGAGATTCAGGTCTGGAACCTATAATACACCCTAGGTCAGAGAGGGAGATTCAGGTCTGGAACCTATAAGACACCCTAGGTCAGAGAGGGAGATTCAGGTCTGGAACCTATAATACACCCTAGGTCAGAGAGGAAGATTCAGGTCTGGAACCTATAAGACACCCTAGGTCAGAGAGGGAGATTCAGGAGTGGGAAATACAGATAGTTAAACCAACAGTCAATGTTGGGGTTTCTAATCTAGCACGCATTCCACATTCTTTGTATTGTCATGTACTCATGCTTCCCTGGGGCCACCTTTTATCATATTAATGGTGTTTTCAAGAAGCTCCAACCAAACCCAATGACAGAGGAGATAGTGTTGTCTGTTGTCCTCAACAATTGTTTGGGGAGGCGAGCGCCGACTACATCTTGGAAGCAGTTACAGCAACTGTTGAGGATTAGTAAAGAGGCCTTCCCCAATGCAATAGTCCATGTACCATTCATACATTACTCAGAAAGACTAGCTATCGATCAGCAGTGTCTGGTACAGAAGCTGAATAAGACCATAGGGGAGAGATGAGATGTTTTAAATGACCTTAACAAATTCAGGTTTCGCACAGACCCCTGGGATCCGGTTCACTGGAGTAGGGATACTGCCTCTATCCGGGTTAGGGTTTGGCCGGGGTAGACCGTCATTGTAAATAATAATTTGTTCTTAACTGACTTGCCTAGTTTCATAAAGGTAAAAATTAATGCGGGAGGAGTGTCCCCAACATTCTAACATGAAAAACCTCTCGTCCTCCTTCAGGCTTAACCAAGCTGAGAGGTTCTAGAAAGAGGACTGACTTGTATGCCAACTCCTAAACTGGTGGACCGCGGGGCGCTCCGGAGGGATCTACACGTTTATCATAGAAGATTGAAATGATTAGACCATTTTGATTCTAAACTAGATTTTCCCAATACACCATTTCCAAACCCCTCACATTGGGAACCTCAGTTGGAGTCCGTGTCAGAACCTATACAGACCCTTTCTTTTCACAACTCAAACCCAGACCTGTAAATAAATGTAACCTTGCAAAGCAACAGAATCATGATCTAAAAACATTGAGCAGCAATCAGAATATTGTGATTAAACCAGCAGATATGTGGGCACAGATTGTTATAATGGATAATAGACAATTAGATCATGTCAAACACTATGTCCCATTGCTCCACTCAACACAACTGGAAAACACAAAGATTAATCCAGGAGATCGTGAATAAACTGTATGAGGATATTACGGATAAACAGATGGTCTACCTTTTTGGGCCAGATTCTCCAAGACCTAGGCAGTTTGACTTACTTCCTAAAATCCAGAAATCTCCTGAGACGCGGACGCTCCCTCCCGAGGTCCCTGTGGGAGACCCATAGTAAGCGATTGTGACTCAGAATCTTATTGTATTGCTGAATATATAGATTTATATCAATCCTCTATTTCAGAAACACCCCAGCTATGTTAATGATACTTAGGAATTTGTCAACAGGCTGAAGGGTTTCAAGATGCCAGGAAATGCTTTTTTATTCTCCATTGATATTAATTCTCTGTACGTAAACATTGATAACAAATTAGGTCTACAGGAAGTTGCAAATGCTTTTCAGAGGTATCCTGACCCCAGTCGACCGGAGAGAGTTATCCTGGACTTGTTGGAGTTGAGCCTCACCAGAAACGACTTTGAGTTCAATGGGAAGTACTATCTCCAGATACATGGTACAGCCATGGGAAAAAATGTTTTGCAAATGTGTATACACGTTTTTGAGAAGAAACTGCTTTCATCAAACGTAAGGCCTTATCATTGCTGTACCTTAGGTATCTTGATGATATTTTTGGACTGTGGGGAGGTTCCACCTCTGAATTCAGGGAATTCTTAAACATTTTAAACTCACATCACTTATCAATATACATTACACATAATTTTCACAAAAAAATGAATTTCTAGGTACAGAGGTCTTTTTCATTCACAAGGAGGGAGAAACCAAAAATTGTGCAACTAAAGTTTTCTTTAAGTAAACAGAAACCTCCTTCACAAATGTAGTTTCCATCCAAAACACACATATAGGGTCCTGATCAAATCACAACTTCTACGTTTCCACAGAATCTGTAGTTATAGAGGAGGCCACAAGAACACTCTTCTCAGCCTTAAGGCCCAGGGGCTACTCCAGGAGGTTCCTGAGAGAGGTTGAGGTCAATCAGACCTTCCAGGCCCATGGAACATACTGTATCAGGTAGAGCGGAAGGTTCCATTTGTGGGGACTTATTCTCAGGCTCTGGTGCCGTTCAACTCTGAACTAAAATCTCCTTTTCAACAGGCTCAGAATGATTGTGAGGCCTTGCAAAATGCCAGGGTAATCTCAGCCTTCAGGAGAAATTAGAACCTTAAGGACATTCTAGTCCATTCAAGCCTGAAAAAGAAGAAACTGATAAAGAATAAATATTTTACTCAAACAAAGTTTCTGTCCAATATATATTTGGGCTTGGGGGCTCCAATCAGGCATACAATCCAACTGGATACTGGAAATGTGGTTTTTGTAATTGAGTGCCTTGTTGATCATGAACTCAATATTGAAGAGACACTAAACACACTAGAATGCAGACTTAAACAACATTTATACCACATTCAGAAGGGTGATAGATCCACTATGTTGTATGTCCACTTTTGGCCTCATACAGAGAAGAACCTTATCACTTTTGGCCTGGAGACCAATATGGGGTGGTGGAAAACTCAAAGACAGATGCCTGAGAGACAAAGGATTAGAACAGTAGGAACCATTAATCCTCTCTAGGCCTTCATGGGAAATAATAAGCCATCCAGTAATTTGTCTCCATCTTGTGGTTGTTTTAGACACGTGGAGTCTGGGATTTCTGAATTGGTTTCGGATAAAGCTGCAGATCTAGTCTAGATGATTATTATCTTCATTATTAATGAGCTGGATCCTTGTATAATTATGTGTTATAAATGGTGTGATGGAAACCATTCTTTATATACCTTTTTTAGTTTAAATGTGAATATTTATAGGAATTGAAATGTTCCTCCCTCTTTTAGGGATTGAAAGCACTTCTGATTCTTCATTCTTATTTAATATATGCTGGTGTGTTTCTAAATATATATAGGTCTGTAGCTATCACCTGCCTAGTAGATAGAACTCTCCTTTTGATGGACTGTTGTCTGATACTATTCTAACCCTAACCACTCCTGAGGCCTGAGTCCTAACCTTAACCTTCCTGGCAACTATACCAAACCCTAACCACTCCTGAGGCCTGAGTCCTAACCTTAACCTTCCTGGCAACTATACCGAACCCTAACCACTCCTGAGGCCTGAGTCCTAACCTTAACCTTCCTGGCAACTATACCGAACCCTACTCATTCCTGAGGCCTGAGTCCTAACCTCATTGGTTCTCATGCCTCACCCTAACCTCCTTGGTTCTCATGCCTAACCCTAACCTCCTCGGTTCTCATGCCTAACCCTAACCCCTAGGGAGATCCAGTCCCCTTTCCCACATGATAAGTTTAATTGGAGCTTTTATTTTATATATTTTTTGAATAAACATTTTTAATATATGGCTGTTTTGTTACAGTAACCCCCCCCCTCCCACTTTTATTTTTCTTGTCTTTATTACATTTTTTTCATTTTGAAGGGACGGTCATGATATCAAATCAAATCAAACTTTATTTGTTACATGCGCCGAATACAAGTGTAGACTTTACCGTGAAATGCTGACTGACAAGCCCTTAACCAACAGCGCAGTTCAAGAAGAGTTAAGAAAATATTTACCAAGTAGACTAAAGTAAAAAGTAATAATAAAAAGTAACACAATAAGAATAACGAGGCTTTATACAGGGGGCACCGGTACCAAGTCAGTGTGCAGGGGTACAGTTTTGTTGAGGTAATTTGTACATGTAGGTGGGGGTGAAGTGACTATGCATAGATAATAAACAGACAGTAGCAGCAGTGTACAAAAGGGAGGGGAGGAGGGGGTCAATGTAAATTGTCCGGTGGTGATTTTATTAATTGTTCAGCAGTCTAATGGCTTGGGGGTAGAAGCTGTTGAGGAGCCTTTTGGTCCTAGACTTGGCGCTCCGGTACCACTTACCCTGCGGTAGCAGAGAAAACAGTCTATAACTTGGGTGACCGGAGTCTCTGACAACTTTATGGGCTTTCCTCTGACCGCCTATTATATAGGTCCTGGATGGCAGGAAGCTTGGCCCCAGTGATGTACTGGGCCGTTCGCACTACCCTCTGTAGCGCCTTACAGTCAGATGCCGAGCAGTTGCCACACCAGGTGGTGATGCAGCCGGTCAGGATGCTCTCGATGGTGCAGCTGTAGAACCTTTTGAGGATCTGGGGACGCATGACGAATCTTTTCAGTCTCCTGAGGGGGAATAGGTTTTGTCGTGCCCTCTTCACGACTGTCTTGGTATGTTTGGACCATGATAGTTCGTTGGTGATGTGGACACCAATGGAACTTTAAACTCTGGACCCGCTCCACTACAGCCCAGTCAATGTTAATGGGGGCCTGCCTTTCCTGCAGTCCACGACCAGCTCCTTTGCTGTGTGTGTGTGTGTGTGTGTGTGTGTGTGTGTGTGTGTGTGTGTGTGTGTGTGTGTGTGTGTGTGTGTGTGTGTGTGTGTGTGTGTGTGTGTGTGTGTGTGTGTGTGTGCTCAGTGTACCAATGAAACCCAACTGAAGATTACATCTCACTTAAACCTAACCCTCTACTCTTCAGCCTTAAACCTAACCCTCTACTCATCAGCCTTAAACCTAACCCTCTACTCATCAGCCTTAAACCTAACCCTCTACTCATCAGCCTTAAACCTAACCATCTACTCTTCAGCCTTAAACCTAACCCTCTACTCATCAGCCTTAAACCTAACCCTCTACTCATCAGCCTTAAACCTAACCCTCTACTCATCAGCCTTAAACCTAACCCTCTACTCATCAGCCTTAAACCTAACCCTCTACTCATCAGCCTTAAACCTAACCATCTACTCTTCAGCCTTAAACCTAACCCTCTACTCATCAGCCTTAAACCTAACCCTCTACTCATCAGCCTTAAACTAAACCTTCTACTCATCAGCCTTAAACCTAACCCTCTACTCATCAGCCTTAAACCTAACCCTCTACTCATCAGCCTTAAACTAAACCTTCTACTCATCAGCCTTAAACCTAACCCTCTACTCAAATTTTTAAAACAAGAAAATGGTGCCATCTACTTTGCTTAATATAAGATATTTTAAATTATTTATTCTTTTACTTTTGATACTTAAAAGTATCTTTTAGCAATTACATTTACTTTTGATACTTAAGTATATTTAAAACCAAATACTTTTAGACTTTTACTCAAGTAGTATTTTACTGGCTGACTTTCACTTTTATTTGAGTAACTTTCTATTAATTAAGGTATCTATACTTTTACTCAAGTACGACAATTGCGTACTTTTCTCACGACTGTCTGATGGTATAGCATAGGACATATACACGTTTATCAAATAAAATACACATTATTCAAGTATATATTACTGTACCCGTGCAGTGTAACGTCTGAAAGCTAAAGACATGTTGTGTGTTGATGGGCAACATTTTAAAACATTACAAAACTTTCTTCCAAGCATAATGGCAAACTACAAAGAGAGGAGGATACTGATAACACTTTAAAGACGGTACTTGGCGGGAGTTGTGTATCTATTTTGGCAAAAAGGTTCATCTTAGCGTCGCGGCTAAAAATAGGCGACCGCTAGAGTCCCCTTTCAGACACAAAAATATCTCCCTCATTCTTTTATTTTAAGACGTCTATTGGAACTTTTAATTAAGGTACATTTAAATATGGAAGTGTTTTTTTGTCAAATCGTATAAATATATTTAAAATGTTGACTTCTATTGCAGTACAACAATATTTTTATTCAGGCATCTGATAACGCATCAACATCGACGCCATCTTTGTTCTTAAAGGTCCATTTCCAGCTTGCAAGAAGCGAAAGTAAATGGGAAATTATTACAACCAAAATACTCTGAAAGTGGAACATTAATTAAGTTGTTTAATTCTCAACACACATGATGTTTGTCGCGGCAGAATGCACCCCAACGTCTTTTAAAGACTTTACCCTGATTATGGTGAGTTAACTGACATGCGTCCTCTTTATTTATGCTCTATCATTGTGTCTAATTGGTTTCAACGTGTGCTACACGCTTCTACTACAGTGTCTATTCTACTGTATTGGATCTAACCAGATGTCACATTGTCTGTCTACAGCCAGCAATCTCTGTTGGAAATGTGGGGCAGCTGGCAGTGGACCTGATTGTTTCTACGCTCAACATGTGTCGAGTCGGATACATTCACACTGACTGTCTCATCCCTATGGCAGGGAACAACCCTTATGCTACATTCGCTGAGAACGCCAACGACCTCAGTACCAATGCAGAAGGTACACTACATATACAAAACAGTGGAGGCTGGTGGGAGGAGATATAGGAGGACAGGCTCATTGTTATGGCTGGAATGGAATAAATGGAAAGATATCAAACATGGAAGCCACATGTTTGACTCTGTTCCATTGATTCCATTCCAGCCATAACAATGAGCTTTGCCTCCTATATCTCCTCCCACCAGCCTCCGCTGATACAAAAATATGTGGATACCCCTTCAAATTGTAGATTTGGCTATTTCAGGCACTATAAAATTGGGCACAGAGCCATGCAATCTCCATAGACAAACATTGGCAGTAAACTGGCCTCACTGAAGAGCTCAGTGACTTTCAATGTGGCACCGTCATAGGATGCCACCTTTCCAACAAGTCAGTTCATCACATTTCTGCCCTGGTCAACTGCATCCCACTGCTGGCTTGCTTCTGAAGCTAAGCAGGGTTGGTCCTGGTCAGTCCCTGGATGGGAGACCAGATGCTGCTGGAATTGGTGTTGGAGGGCCAGTAGGAGGCACTCTTTCCTCTGGTCTAAAAATATCCCAATGCCCCAGGGCAGTGATTGGGGACATTGCCCTGTGTAGGGTGCTGTCTTTCGGATGGTATGTTAAACGGCTATCCTGACTCTCTGTGGTCACTAAAGATCCCTTAGCACTTATCGTAAGAGCCCGGTGTCCTGGCTAAATTCCCAATCTGGCCCTCATACCATCATGACCACCTAATCATCCCCAGTTTACAATTGACTCATTCATCCCCTCTCCTCTCCCCTGTAACTATTCCCCAGGTCGTTGCTGTAAATGAAAATGTGTTCTCAGTCAATTTACCTGGTAAAATAAGGGTTAAATGAATAAAAAGTGCTGTTATTGTGAAGTGGAAATGTCTAGGAGCAACAACGGCTCAGTGGCGACGTGGTAGGCCACAACTTCCACCGTGGGGTGAAGCGTGTAAAAATTGTCTGTCATCGGTTGCAAACCTCCCTACCAAGTTCCAAACTGCCTCTGAAAGCAACGGCAGCACAATAACTCTTCATCAGGAAAAGTTATTGAAATGGGTTTCCATGGCCAAGCAGCTGCACACAAGCCTAAGATCACCATGCGGAATGCCAAGCGTCGGCTGGAGGGGTGTAAAGCTCGCCGCCATTGGACTCTGGAGCAGTGGAAACATGTTCTCTGGAGTGATGAATCACACTTCACCATCTGGCAGTCCGACGGACAAATCTGGGTTTGGCGGATGCCAGGAGAACGCTACCTGTCCCGAAGCATAGTGCCAACTGTAAAGGTGGAAATACTGGTCTGGGGCTGTTTTTCATGGGTAGGGCCCGTTAGTTCCAGTGAAGGGAAATCTTAACGCTACAGCATCAATTTACATTGTAGGTGATTCGGCTCTTCCAACTTTGTGGCAACAATTTGGAGAAGGACCTTTCCTGTTTCAGCGTGACAATGTCCCTTGCACAAAGCGAGGTCCATACAGAAATTGTTTGTCAAGATCGGTGTGGAAGAACTTGACTGGCCTGCAGATAGCCCTGACCTCAACCCCATCAAACATCTTTGGGATGACTTGGAATGCTGTCTGCGAGCCAGGCCTAATTGCCCAACATCAGTGCCCGACCTCACTAATGCTCTTGTGGCTGAGTGAGAGTAAGTCCCCGCAGCAATATTCCAAAGTCTAGCAGAAAGCCTTCCCAGAAGAGTGGAGACTGTTTTAGACGCAAATGGTGGACCAACTCTATATTGGGGATCCCGAGTGGCGCAGCGGTCTAAGGCACTGCATCACAGTGTTAGAGGCATCACTACAGATCCTGGTTCGATTTCAGGCTGTATCACAACTGGCTGTGATCGGGAGTCCCATAGGGCAGCGCACAATTGGGCCAGCGTTGGCCGGGTTTGGCCGGGGTAGGCCGTCATTATAAATAAGAATTTGTTCTTAACTGACTTGCCTAGTTAAAATAAAAAGTTAATGCCCATGATTTTGTTCGACAAGCAGGTGTCCACATACTTTTGGTCTTGTAGTGTAATAGGGTAGTTGTCTATGTAACACTGTACTGTTAATGATCATAATATACAATAGTCATTGCTTCAGTCACATTGACATGGAATGAGATTCTCTCCTCTCTTGAACAGTGTACTCTTCTCCAGAGTTGAGGTTGGCAGTTCTTCAGATCAGAACCCCAGTTGTCCAGGTAATGTAACAGAGGTTGGCTTCATTTAACCCATTCTATTTGTAACAGAGTTAAGAATGTACCATAAGCCTTTAAAGGGGAAGCTCACCCAAAAACACTTCTGGTCCCTTTATAACACTTGCCTGGCTGTTTGTCAGTACCCCAGACTGTTTTTAGGTTCATTGTTTTGAGTATTTAGATTTCTGTATTTTTATATCAACATGCTGAATTTCTAAAATCACCTAAAATGCTTTGAATACGGTGTATTTATTGTTACATAAATAACGATTGGTGTCTCAGCATTGAATTGCCAAATAAATGTGTTATAATGTAAAAAATATTTTTTTTAAACAGTCCTATTTTGTGCGCAAAAGTCTTCCATAAAAATCTGTAATCTGGTAAAAACTCTTCATGGTTCTAAAATGGATAATTATAGGAGGTGGGACGAAGGACCGTCTTACTATTGGTCTTCAAGAAAGGAAATCAGAACGAAAGGAAGTTAACAAAGATGCTAGGCTAGCTGTTATTAGTCTGAAGTAAGGCTAGCTAGGCTAGCGGTTATTAGTCTGAAGTAAAGTAAGGCTAGCTGGGCTAGCGGTTAGTAGTCTGAAGTAAAGTAAGGCTAGCGGTTAGTAGTCTGAAGTAAAGTTAGGCTAGCGGTTATTAGTCTGAAGTAAGGCTAGCTGTTAGTAGTCTGAAGTAAAGTAAGGCTAGCTAGGCTAGAGGTTATTAGTCTGAAGTAAGGCTAGCTAGGCTAGCGGTTAGTAGTCTGAAGTAAAGTAAGGCTAGCTGGGCTAGCGGTTAGTAGTCTGAAGTAAAGTAAGGCTAGCTAGGCTAGCGGTTAGTAGTCTGAAGTAAAGTAAGGCTAGCGGTTATTAGTCTGAAGTAAAGTAAGGCTAGCTAGGCTAGCGGTTAGTAATCTGAAGTAAAGTAAGGCTAGCGGTTAGTAGTCTGAAGTAAAGTAAGGCTAGCGGTTAGTAGTCTGAAGTAAAGTAAGGCTAGCGGTTAGTAGTCTGAAGTAAAGTAAGGCTAGCTAGCAGTTAGTAGTCTGAAGTAAATTAAGGCTAGCTAAGCTAGCGGTTAGTAGTCTGAAGTAAAGTAAGGCTAGCTGGGATAGCGGTTATTAGTCTGAAGTAAAGTAAGGCTAGCTAGGCTAGCGGTTAGTAATCTGAAGTAAAGTAAGGCTAGCGGTTAGTAGTCTGAAGTAAATTAAGGCTAGCTAAGCTAGCGGTTAGTAGTCTGAAGTAAAGTAAGGCTAGCTAGGCTAGCGGTTAGTAATCTGAAGTAAAGTAAGGCTAGCGGTTAGTAGTCTGAAGTAAAGTAAGGCTAGCTAGGCTAGCGGTTAGTAAAGTAAGGCTAGCTGGGCTAGCGGTTAGTAGTCTGAAGTAAAGTAAGGCTAGCGGTTATTAGTCTGAAGTAAGGCTAGGCGAATAACGTTAGTAGTCAAGTAGCTGAGTGACGTTGGCCAAAATGAAGTGGATTAATGTTCCGGTCCGATACAAATACACTACACATTTTAAACTATTTCCCTGACCTCTGGAGCTTTGTGTCAGGCATGGCAGCAGGCCATCCTACATCCTATGTTTGTTCTGGTTGGTAAGTTGTCAAGGAGGGTGGTCATGTGTGTTTGTGATTAGACAACCACTGGTTGGAGCTCAGTCAAGGGTCCTATGCAAACAGAGCAACGGAGCGTCGTATACAGTCCGTTCCAAAGTAGGTAAATAACAATGCTGTGTGTAGCAGCCTTAAGGGAAGAGTGGAGGACGAGAAGCTGCTCACTGACATTGGTTTCACATGGATATGGTGATGCTGTCCATCGTATGGTGATGCTGTCCATCGTATGGTGATGCTGTCCATCGTATGGTGATGCTGTCCATCGTAGGGTTATGCTGTCCATCGTAGGGTTATGCTGTCCATCGTAGGGTTATGCTGTCCATCGTAGGGTTATGCTGTCCAACGTAGGGTTATGCTGTCCAACGTATGGTTTTTGGGAGAGGAGAGCTATCATATAGGTCCTTTCTGTTGCAGACAAAGTCCAAGAAGTTCTGTAAGCTGATGGTGTCTTGGATCAAAGCCAGTGGTTTCTCCAGAACTGTAGTGCTGTCCAGCAGCCATGCTTACCAGAGGGATGACCAACAGCTACTGGGGTACAGAACTGCTAGCTACCAAAATTACTATATTCAACTAGACTTTTTTTCCTTTCCATTTGTCACATGAATATATTGAGTGCATGGCAGAGAGCTCTGACTGACAAATCCTACATACTTTTTATATATTTTATTTCGGTATCATTGTCCATGTTCCAATATTCCACCAATGAACATGATGATGGATGAACCCCTTCCTTGCAGCACTCCCCTGCGTTACCTGCAGACTCCCTCCATGCAGAAGGTGACTGGTGACCGGCTGAAGGAGATGGAGTGGAAGGAGATGGAGACAGTATCTACCTTCCCTGGAGTTACCGACTCAGAGCAGCGCCTCTATATACCTGGAGGGGGCGCCACTAAAGGCCTCTTCACTGACAGGTACAGGACAGACTGACGGGGATGTAGGTAGAAGTCACCTCTGAACACTGATACAGGATCATATTTGTTTTTACCCATGTGATGGTTAGGAGTGGGGCGAAGGGTGATTCTAGGTCTGGTTACGGGGACGACTTCTCTTCTACCACAGGGAATGGGTTAGTGGGTGGTCGTAGACATTACTGGCTATATCATCCTCACACGTGCAGTGTGGAACGCTGAACACTACATCTGATAAAGAGGAATATGCTTACCTTGCACAAAAAGTTCACTTAGGTGCACTATGCAGAAATCGCCATTTCCTGGTTGCTAAAATTCTAATAGTTCTCATAATTTCAGTTTGTGTCAAAACAAGAGAGTATAGTTTTTAGAGAATCATTGTACCATCTAAACCGCCGTGAAATTGCTTTTCCATAACCATATTGTATTTTCAGATGTTTGAGGCTGGTGTACCAAACAGAAAGTAAAAGATGCAAAAACGACATTTTAAGAAATATCTACCGCGTCTTAGACTGGCTTTCAATGAGAATGACAAATGTAATACTCACATGTGGATTTGGTCGCCCATAAAGTTACATATTGAGACTAAGGTTTTCTCCATGTTGTCTCTGTGTTCCAGCTGTGCTGAGGACATTCCTCTCCATGGTGTTGTCTCTGTGTTCCAGCTGTGCTGAGGACATTCCTCTCCATGGTGTTGTCTCTGTGTTCCAGCTGTGCTGAGGACATTCCTCTCCATGTTGTCTCTGTGTTCCAGCTGTGCTGAGGACATTCCTCTCCATGGTGTTGTCTCTGTGTTCCAGCTGTGCTGAGGACATTCCTCTCCATGGTGTTGTCTCTGTGTTCCAGCTGTGCTGAGGACATTCCTCTCCATGTTGTCTCTGTGTTCCAGCTGTGCTGAGGACATTCCTCTCCATGTTGTCTCTGTGTTCCAGCTGTGCTGAGGACATTCCTCTCCATGTTGTCTCTGTGTTCCAGCTGTGCTGAGGACATTCCTCTCCATGTTGTCTCTGTGTTCCAGCTGTGCTGAGGACATTCCTCTCCATGTTGTCTCTGTGTTCCAGCTGTGCTGAGGACATTCCTCTCCATGTTGTCTCTGTGTTCCAGCTGTGCTGAGGACATTCCTCTCCATGTTGTCTCTCTGTTCCAGCTGTGCTGAGGACATTCCTCTCCATGTTGTCTCTGTTCCAGCTGTGCTGAGGACATTCCTCTCCATGTTGTCTCTGTTCCAGCTGTGCTGAGGACATTCCTCTCCATGTTGTCTCTGTTCCAGCTGTGCTGAGGACATTCCTCTCCATGTTGTCTCTGTGTTCCGGCTGTGCTGAGGACATTCCTCTCCATGTTGTCTCTGTTCCAGCTGTGCTGAGGACATTCCTCTCCATGTTGTCTCTGTGTTCCAGCTGTGCTGAGGACATTCCTCTCCATGTTGTCTCTGTGTTCCAGCTGTGCTGAGGACATTCCTCTCCATGTTGTCTCTGTGTTCCAGCTGTGCTGAGAACATTCCTCTCCATGTTGTCTCTGTGTTCCAGCTGTGCTGAGGACATTCCTCTCCATGTTGTCTCTGTGTTCCAGCTGTGCTGAGGACATTCCTCTCCATGTTGTCTCTGTGTTCCAGCTGTGCTGAGGACATTCCTCTCCATGTTGTCTCTCTGTTCCAGCTGTGCTGAGGACATTCCTCTCCATGGTGTTGTCTCTGTGTTCCGGCTGTGCTGAGGACATTCCTCTCCATGTTGTCTCTGTGTTCCGGCTGTGCTGAGGACATTCCTCTCCATGTTGTCTCTGTTCCAGCTGTGCTGAGGACATTCCTCTCCATGTTGTCTCTGTGTTCCAGCTGTGCTGAGGACATTCCTCTCCATGTTGTCTCTGTGTTCCAGCTGTGCTGAGGACATTCCTCTCCATGTTGTCTCTCTGTTCCAGCTGTGCTGAGGACATTCCTCTCCATGTTGTCTCTGTTCCAGCTGTGCTGAGGACATTCCTCTCCATGTTGTCTCTGTTCCAGCTGTGCTGAGGACATTCCTCTCCATGTTGTCTCTGTTCCAGCTGTGCTGAGGACATTCCTCTCCATGTTGTCTCTGTGTTCCAGCTGTGCTGAGGACATTCCTCTCCATGTTGTCTCTGTGTTCCAGCTGTGCTGAGGACATTCCTCTCCATGTTGTCTCTGTGTTCCAGCTGTGCTGAGAACATTCCTCTCCATGTTGTCTCTGTGTTCCAGCTGTGCTGAGGACATTCCTCTCCATGTTGTCTCTGTGTTCCAGCTGTGCTGAGGACATTCCTCTCCATGTTGTCTCTGTGTTCCAGCTGTGCTGAGGACATTCCTCTCCATGTTGTCTCTGTGTTCCAGCTGTGCTGAGGACATTCCTCTCCATGTTGTCTCTGTGTTCCAGCTGTGCTGAGGACATTCCTCTCCATGTTGTCTCTGTGTTCCAGCTGTGCTGAGGACATTCCTCTCCATGTTGTCTCTGTGTTCCAGCTGTGCTGAGGACATTCCTCTCCATGTTGTCTCTGTGTTCCAGCTGTGCTGAGGACATTCCTCTCCATGTTGTCTCTGTGTTCCAGCTGTGCTGAGGACATTCCTCTCCATGTTGTCTCTGTGTTCCAGCTGTGCTGAGGACATTCCTCTCCATGTTGTCTCTGTGTTCCAGCTGTGCTGAGGACATTCCTCTCCATGTTGTCTCTGTGTTCCAGCTGTGCTGAGGACATTCCTCTCCATGTTGTCTCTGTGTTCCAGCTGTGCTGAGGACATTCCTCTCCATGTTGTCTCTGTGTTCCAGCTGTGCTGAGGACATTCCTCTCCATGTTGTCTCTGTGTTCCAGCTGTGCTGAGGACATTCCTCTCCATGGTGTTGTCTCTGTGTTCCAGCTGTGCTGAGGACATTCCTCTCCATGGTGTTGTCTCTGTGTTCCAGCTGTGCTGAGGACATTCCTCTCCATGGTGTTGTCTCTGTGTTCCAGCTGTGCTGAGGACATTCCTCTCCATGGTGTTGTCTCTGTGTTCCAGCTGTGCTGAGGACATTCCTCTGGTGGTGGTGCTGATCTTCTGCTCTGAAGGAGACAACATCCCAGACGCCTTCACTCTCCTGAACCACCTCAACACCTGGCTCCACCTAGTGGACGCTCCTGTAAGTGCTACCGAATGAGTACAGCCATATGATGTTATGGTCGCTTGTGTTTTTACATTTGAGTTATTTAGAAGACACTCATATCCAGAGCAACTTAGTCAGTACATTCAACTAAGTTAAGTAGGGAAAAACAAGTACATGTCACATTCATTGCAAGTACAAATGAAATTAAATATATTTGTCACATACACATGGTTAGCAGATGTTAATGCGAGTGTAGCGAAATGCTTGTGCTTCTAGTTCCGACAATGCAGTAATAACCAACAAGTAATCTAACCTAACAATTCCCCAACTACTACCTTATACACACAAGTGTAAAGGGATAAAGAATATGTACATAAAGATATATGAATGAGTGGTGGTACAGAACGGCATAGGCAAGATGCAGTAGATGGTATAGAGTACAGTATATACATATGAGATGAGTAATGTAGGGTATATAAACATAAAGTGGCATAGTTAAAGTGACTAGTGATACATTACATCAAGATGCAGTAGGTGGTATAGAGACGGTATATACATATGAGATGAGTAATGTAGGGTATGTAAACATTATATTAAGTGGCTAGTGATACATTGATTACATACATTGTTCCATTATTAAAGTGTCTAGAGAGTTGAGTCAGTATGTTGGCAGCAGCCACTCAATGTTTGTGGTGGCTGTTTAACAGTCTGATGGCCTTGAGATAGAAGCTGTTTTTCAGTCTCTCGGTCCCAGCTTTGATGCACCTGTACTGACCTCGCCTTCCGGATGGTAGCAGGGTGAACAGGCAGTGGCTCGGGTGGTTGTTGTCCTTGATGATCTTTATGGCCTTCCTGTGACATCGGGTGGTGTAGGTGTCCTGGAGGGCAGGTAGTTTGCCCCCGGTGATGCGTTGTGCAGACCTCACTACCCTCTGGAGAACCCTGCGGTTGTGGGCGGAGCAGTTGCCGTACCAGGCGGTGATACAGCCCGACAGGAGGCTCTCAATTGTGCATCTGTAAAAGTTTGAGTGTTTTTGGTGACAAGCCGAATTTCTTCAGCCTCCTGAGGTTGAAGAGGCGCTGCTGCGCCTTCTTCACAACGCTGTCTGTGTGGGTGGACCAATTCAGTTTGTCCGGGATGTGTACGCCGAGGAACTTAAAACTCTCCACTACTGTCCCGTCAATGTGGATAGGGGGCTGCTACACCCTTTGAAATAGTCACCATCAGCAGAATAAAAAACAAACAAAAATATCATTTTATTTGTCACATGTGCCGAATATAACCGGTGTAGACATGTGAAATGCTGAATATAACCGGTGTAGACATGTGAAATGCTGAATATAACCGGTGTAGACATGTGAAATGCTGAATATAACCGGTGTAGACATGTGAAATGCCGAATATAACCGGTGTAGACATGTGAAATGCTGAATATAACCGGTGTAGACATTACTGTGAAATGCTGAATATAACCGGTGTAGACATGACTGTGAAATGCTGAATATAACCGGTGTAGACATGACTGTGAAATGCTGAATATAACCGGTGTAGACATGACTGTGAAATGCTGAATATAACCGGTGTAGACATGTGAAATGCTGAATATAACCGGTGTAGGGATTACTGTGAAATGCCGAATATAACCGCTGTCGACATGTGAAATGCCGACTATAACCGGTGTAGACATTACTGTGAAATGCTGAATATAACCGGTGTAGACATTACTGTGACATGCTGAATATAACCGGTGTAGACATTACTGTGACATGCTGAATATAACCGGTGTAGACATTACTGTGACATGCTGAATATAACCGGTGTAGACATTACTGTGACATGCTGAATATAACCGGTGTAGACATTACTGTGACATGCTGAATATAACCGGTGTAGACATTACTGTGAAATGCTGAATATAACCGGTGTAGACATTACTGTGACATGCTGAATATAACCGGTGTAGACATTACTGTGACATGCCGAATATAACCGGTGTAGACATTACTGTGACATGCTGAATATAACCGGTGTAGACATTACTGTGACATGCTGAATATAACCGGTGTAGACATTACTGTGACATGCTGAATATAACCGGTGTAGACATTACTGTGACATGCTGAATATAACCGGTGTAGACATTACTGTGACATGCTGAATATAACCGGTGTAGACATTACTGTGACATGCTGAATATAACCGGTGTAGACATTACTGTGACATGCCGAATATAACCGGTGTAGACATTACTGTGACATGCCGAATATAACCGGTGTAGACATTACTGTGACATGCCGAATATAACCGGTGTAGACATTACTGTGACATGCTGAATATAACCGGTGTAGACATTACTGTGACATGCTGAATATAACCGGTGTAGACATTACTGTGACATGCCGAATATAACCGGTGTAGACATTACTGTGACATGCCGAATATAACCGGTGTAGACATTACTGTGAAATGCTTACTTATAAGCCCTAAACCAACAATGCAGAGTAAAAAAAAAAAGTAAGAAACATCTGCTAAATAAACTAAAGTAAAAATAATAACACAATACAATAACGAGGCTATATACCGTTACCGAGTCAATGTACAGGTTAGTCGAGGTAATATGTACATGTAGGTAGCGGTAAAGTGACTATGCATAGATAATAAACAGACTAGCAGCAGTGTATGTCAATGTATGGTATGTATGTGTGGCGTCAGTATGCCCGTGTGCTGGAGTATCAGTGTAGTGGTTAGTCCAGTGAATAATCAGAATAAAATAAGGGGGTCAATGTAAATAGTCTGGTGGCCGTTTGATCAACTGTTCAGGGGTCTTATGGCTTGGGGGTAAAAGCTGTTAAGCAGTCTTATGGCTTGGGGGTAGAAGCTGTTGAGGAGTCTTATGGCTTGGGGGTAGAAGCTGTTCAGGAGTCTTATGGCTTGGGGGTAGAAGCTGTTCAGCAGTCTGATGGCTTGGGGGTAGAAGCTGTTGAGGAGTCTTATGGCTTGGGGGTAGAAGCTGTTGAGGAGTCTTATGGCTTGGGGGTAGAAGCTGTTGAGGAGTCTTATGGCTTGGGGGTAGAAGCTGTTCAGGAGTCTTATGGCTTGGGGGTAGAAGCTGTTCAGCAGTCTGATGGCTTGGGGGTAGAAGCTGTTCAGCAGTCTAATGACTTGGGGGTAGAAGCTGTTCAGGAGTCTTATGGCTTGGGGGTAGAAGCTGTTCAGGAGTCTAATGGCTTGGGGGTAGAAGCTGTTCAGGAGTCTGATGGCTTGGGGGTAGAAGCTGTTTAGGAGTCTGATGGCTTGGGGGTAGAAGCTGTTTAGGAGTCTTATGGCTTGGGGGTAGAAGCTGTTCAGGAGTCTTATGGCTTGGGGGTAGAAGCTGTTCAGGAGCCTAATGGCTTGGGGGTAGAAGCTGTTTAGGAGCCTTTTGGTCCCAGACTTGGCGCTTAGGTACCGCTTGCCGTGCGGTAGCAGAGAGAACAGTCTATGACTAGGGTGGCTGGAGTCTTTTACAATTTTTTTTTAGGGCCTTCCTCTGACACTGCCTGGTATAGAGGTCCTGGATGGCAGGAAGCTTGGCCCCAGTGATGTACTGGGCCGTTAGCACTACCCTCTGTAGCGCCTTGCGGTGTGATGCCGAGCAGTTGCCACACCAGGTGGTGAAGCAACCAGTCAGGATGCTCTCGATGGTGCCGCTTAAGAACTTTTTGAAGATCTGAGGACCCATGCCAAATCTTTTCAGCCTCCTGAGGGGGAATAGGTGTGGTCGTGCCTTCCTCACGGCTGCCTTGGTGTGTTTGGATCATGATAGTTTGTTGGTGATGTGGACACCAAGGAACTTGAAGCTTTCGACCCGCTCCACTCCACTACAGCCCCGTCGACGTGAATGGGGGCGTGCCCTCCTTTTCCTGTAATCCACGATCAGCTCCTTTGTCTTTCTCATGTTGAGGGAGAGATTGTTGTCCTGGCATCACATTGCCAGGTCTCTGACCTCCTCCCTATAGGCTGTCTCATCGTTGTCAGTTATCAGGCCTACCACCGTCGTGTTGTCAGCGAACTTAATGATGGTGTTGGAGTCTTGCGTGGCCATGCGGTGGGAGGTACAGGGGGGGACTAAGCATGCATCCCTGAGGCCCTTGTGTTGAGGGTCAGTGTGGTGGATGTGTTGTTGCCTACCCTCACCACCTGTGGTTGGCCCATCAGGAAGTCCAGGATCCAGTTGCAGAGGGAGGTGTTCAGTCCAAGGGTCCTTAGCTTAGTGATGAGCTTTGAGGGCACTATGGTGTTGAACGCTGAGCTGTAGTCAATGAACAGCATTCCCTCGTAGGTGTTCCTTTTTCGAGGTGGGAAAGGGCAGTATGATGTGCAATAGAGATTGTGTCATCTATGGCTCTGTTGGGGCGGTACGCGAATTGGAGTGGGTCCAGGGTGTCTGGGATGATGGTGTTGCTGGTCATGGCTCACATCCTTTCAAAGCATTTCAGGGCTACAGATGTGAGTCCTACCGTGCAATAGTCATTTAGACAGGTGACCTTGGCGTTCTTGGGCACAGGCACTATGTTGGTCTGCTTGAAACATGTAGGTATTACAGACTCGGACAGGGGAGGGTGAAAATGTTAGTGAAGACACTTGCCAGCTGGTCAGCGCATGCTCTGAGTACACGTCCTGGTAATCTGATCATCTGGCCCTGCGACCTTCTGAATGTTAACTTGTTTTAAAGGTCTTACTCCCATTGGCTACAGAGGGTGTGATCAAACAGTCGTCCGGAACAGCTGGTGCTCTCACGCATGGTTCTGTGTTGCTTACCTCGACGCGAGCATGAAAGCATTTAGCGTCTGTTAGGCTTGCTTCACTGGGCAGCTCTTTGTTGTTAGGCTTGCTTCACTGGGCAGCTCTTCCCTTTGTAATCCATGATAGTTTGCAAGCCCTGTCACATCCGGCGAGCGTCAGTCGGTGTAGTACAATTTGATCTTAGTCCTGTATTGATGCTTTGCCTGTTTGATGGTTCGTCGGATGGCATAGCGGGATTTCTTTTAAGCGTCCGGATTAGTGTCCCGCTACTTGAAAGTGGCAGCTTTTAGCTCCGTGCGGATGTTGCCTGTAATCCATGGCTTCTGGTTGGAATATGTACGTACAGTCACTGTGGGGACGAGGTCGTCGACGCACTGATTAATGAAGCCGGTGATGTGGTGAACTCCGCCTTCGAACCACTTCCGCATTGAGCGCATCACTGGTACTTTAAGTTTTTGCTTGTAAGCAGGAATCAGGAGGATAGTTATGGTCAGATTTGCCAAATGGTGGGTGAGGGAGAGCTTTGTACGTTTCTCTGTGTGTGGAGTAAAGGTGACCGATTATTAATTATTTTTTTTCTCTAGTTGCACGTGACATGCTGGTAGAAATTACGTATAACAAATTTCAGTTTCCCTGAATTAAAATCCCCGGCCTCTAGGAGCGCCACATCTGGGTGAGCATTTTCTTGTTTGCTTATGTCCTTATACAGCTCGTTGGTGGTAAATAGACAGCTACGAAGAATATAGATAAACTCTGTTGGTAAATAGTGTTGTCTACAGTTTATCATGAGGTACTCTACCTCAGGTGAGCAAAACCTTGAGACTTCCTTTTTATATTAGAGATTGTGCACCAGCTGTTGACAGAGACACACACACCCTGATCTTACCACAGGCTGTTGTTCTGTCTTGCCGAGGCACAGAAAAAACGGCTAACTGTATATTATCCTTGTCGTTGTTCAGCAACGACTCTGAAACACAGGATATTAGTTATTCATGTTCCGTTTATACATGCCTTTTCCATCCTTCATAGGCCCAGACGCAGCCAAAGTGGAGGATACCAGCATCATGGAGGCTGCTCTTTGGCAGTGGCATCCCCCCTGCACTCTTCTAAATCACCCAGTGGTATCCCCCCCCCAACTATCTCCTAAATCCCCCCCCTCTCTTCAATTCCCCCCATCTCTTTTCTAAATCTGTGCCCCCCCCCTCTCTCCAGAGATTGGTGACTCGACCCAGAATATAGATTGGTCTGAATGCTTAGAAAATGGATAACACCATCTTTGGTGTTATGAGTCCAGGTTTATAGACCTGAAGTGTGCCTAGTGGTTGTCATTACCTACACTGGTGATGAGAATCAATATTTACTGTATGGTTATTAAAAGTATTAAATCATCTCTGGTGTCCAGTGTCAGTTAATGCAGTCTTTGTAGAGAATGTGTGCGCCCCTATGTAGGGCACTACTTTTGACCTGGTCTATAGGGAATATGGGGCCATTTGACCTGGTCTATAGGGAATATGGGGCCTTTTGACCTGGTCTATAGGGAATATGGGGCCTTTTGACCTGGTCTATAGGGAATATGGGGCCTTTTGACCTGGTCTATAGGGAATATGGGGCCTTTTGACCTGGTCTATAGGGAATATGGGGCCTTTTGACCTGGTCTATAGGGAATATGGGGCCTTTTGACCTGGTCTATAGGGAATATGGGGCCTTTTGACCTGGTCTATAGGGAATATGGGGCCATTTGACCTATAGGGAATATGGGGCCATTTGACCTATAGGGAATATGGGGTCATTTGACCTATATGGAATATGGGACCTTTTGACCTGGTCTATAGGGAATATGGGGCCTTTTGACCTGGTCTATAGGGAATATGGGGCCTTTTGACCTGGTCTATAGGGAATTTGGGGCCTTTTGACCTGGTCTATAGGAAATATGGGACCATTTGACCTGGTCTATAGGGAATATGGGACCATTTGACCTGGTCTATAGGGAATATGGGACCATTTGACCTGGTCTATAGGGAATATGGGGCCATTTGACCTGGTCTATAGGGAATATGGGGCCATTTGACCTGGTCTATAGGGAGTATGGGGCCATTTGACCTGGTCTATAGGGAGTATGGGGCCTTTTGACCTGGTCTATAGGGAATATGGGGCCTTTTGACCTGGTCTATAGGGAATATGGGGCCTTTTGACCTGGTATATAGGGAATATGGGGCCATTTGCCCTGGTCTGTAGGGAATATCAATCAAGTTTCAAGTTTATTTTATATAGCCCTTCGTACATCAGCTAATATCTCGAAGTGCTGTACAGAAACCCAGCCTATAACCCCAAACAGCAAGCAATGCAGGTGTAGAAGCACGGTGGCTAGGAAAAACTCCCTAGAAAGGCCAAACCCTAGGAAGAAACCTAGAGAGGAACCAGGCTAATATGGGTCCTTTTGACCTGGTCTATAGGGAATATGGGGCCTTTTGACCTATAGGGAATATGGGGCCATTTGACCTGGTCTATAGGGAATATGGGGCCTTTTGACCTGGTCTATAGGGAATATGGGGCCATTTGACCTGGTCTATAGGGAGTATGGGGCCATTTGACCTGGTCTATAGGGAGTATGGGGCCATTTGACCTGGTCTATAGGGAGTATGGGGCCTTTTGACCTGGTCTATAGGGAATATGGGGCCTTTTGACCTGGTCTATAGGGAATATGGGGCCTTTTGACCTGGTCTATAGGGAATATGGGGCCTTTTGACCTGGTCTATAGGGAATATGGGGCCTTTTGACCTGGTCTATAGGGAATGTGGGGCCTTTTGACCTGGTCTATAGGGAATATGGGGCCATTTGACCTGGTCTATAGGGAATATGGGGCCATTTGACCTGGTCTATAGGGAATATGGGGCCATTTGACCTATAGGTAATATGGGGCCATTTGACCTATAGGGAATATGGGAACTTTTGACCTGGTCTATAGGGAATATGGGGCCTTTTGACCTATAGGGAATATGGGGCCATTTGACCTGGTCTATAGGGAATATGGGGCCTTTTGACCTGGTCTATAGGGAATATGGGGCCTTTTGACCTGGTCTATAGGGAATATGGGGCCATTTGACCTATAGGGAATATGGGACATTTTGACCTGGTCTATAGGGAATATGGGGCCATTTGACCTGGTCTATAGGGAATATGGGACCATTTGACCTGGTCTATAGGGAATATGGGACCATTTGACCTGGTCTATAGGGAATATGGGGCCATTTGACCTGGTCTATAGGGAATATGGGGCCATTTGACCTGGTCTATAGGGAGTATGGGGCCATTTGACCTGGTCTATAGGGAGTATGGGGCCTTTTGACCTGGTCTATAGGGAATATGGGGCCTTTTGACCTGGTCTATAGGGAATATGGGGCCTTTTGACCTGGTCTATAGGGAATATGGGGCCATTTGACCTGGTCTATAGGGAATATGGGGCCTTTTGACCTGGTCTATAGGGAATATGGGGCCTTTTGACCTGGTCTATAGGGAATATGGGGCCTTTTGACCTGGTCTATAGGGAATGTGGGGCCTTTTGACCTGGTCTATAGGGAATATGGGGCCATTTGACCTGGTCTATAGGGAATATGGGGCCATTTGACCTGGTCTATAGGGAATATGGGGCCATTTGACCTATAGGGAATATGGGAACTTTTGACCTGGTCTATAGGGAATATGGGGCCTTTTGACCTATAGGGAATATGGGGCCATTTGACCTGGTCTATAGGGAATATGGGGCCTTTTGACCTGGTCTATAGGGAATATGGGGCCTTTTGACCTGGTCTATAGGGAATATGGGGTCATTTGACCTATATGGAATATGGGACCTTTTGACCTGGTCTATAGGGAATATGGGGCCTTTTGACCTGGTCTATAGGGAATATGGGGCCTTTTGACCTGGTCTATAGGGAATTTGGGGCCTTTTGACCTGGTCTATAGGGAATATGGGACCATTTGACCTGGTCTATAGGGAATATGGGACCATTTGACCTGGTCTATAGGGAATATGGGGCCATTTGACCTGGTCTATAGGGAGTATGGGGCCATTTGACCTGGTCTATAGGGAGTATGGGGCCATTTGACCTGGTCTATAGGGAATATGGGGCCTTTTGACCTGGTCTATAGGGAATATGGGGCTTTTTGACCTGGTCTATAGGGAATATGGGGCCTTTTGACCTGGTATATAGGGAATATGGGGCCATTTGCCCTGGTCTGTAGGGAATATCAATCAAGTTTCAAGTTTATTTTATATAGCCCTTCGTACATCAGCTAATATCTCGAAGTGCTGTACAGAAACCCAGCCTATAACCCCAAACAGCAAGTAATGCAGGTGTAGAAGCACGGTGGCTAGGAAAAACTCCCTAGAAAGGCCAAACCCTAGGAAGAAACCTAGAGAGGAACCCGGCTAATATGTGGCCTTTTGACCTGGTCTATAGGGAATATGGTGCCTTTTGACCTGGTCTATAGGGAATATGGGGCCTTTTGACCTGGTCTATAGGGAATATGGGGCCTTTTGACCTGGTCTATAGGGAATATGGGGCCATTTGACCTGGTCTATAGGGAATATGGGGCCATTTGACCTGGTCTATAGGGAATATGGGGCCATTTGACCTATAGGGAATATGGGAACTTTTGACCTGGTCTATAGGGAATATGGGGCCTTTTGACCTATAGGGAATATGGGGCCATTTGACCTGGTCTATAGGGAATATGGGGCCTTTTGACCTGGTCTATAGGGAATATGGGGCCTTTTGACCTGGTCTATAGGGAATATGGGGCCATTTGACCTATATGGAATATGGGACCTTTTGACCTGGTCTATAGGGAATATGGGGCCTTTTGACCTGGTCTATAGGGAATATGGGGCCTTTTGACCTGGTCTATAGGGAATATGGGACCATTTGACCTGGTCTATAGGGAATATGGGACCATTTGACCTGGTCTATAGGGAATATGGGGCCATTTGACCTGGTCTATAGGGAGTATGGGGCCATTTGACCTGGTCTATAGGGAGTATGGGGCCTTTTGACCTGGTCTATAGGGAATATGGGGCCTTTTGACCTGGTCTATAGGGAATATGGGGCCTTTTGACCTGGTATATAGGGAATATGGGGCCATTTGCCCTGGTCTGTAGGGAATATCAATCAAGTTTCAAGTTTATTTTATATAGCCCTTCGTACATCAGCTAATATCTCGAAGTGCTGTACAGAAACCCAGCCTATAACCCCAAACAGCAAGCAATGCAGGTGTAGAAGCACGGTGGCTAGGAAAAACTCCCTAGAAAGGCCAAACCCTAGGAAGAAACCTAGAGAGGAACCCGGCTAATATGTGGCCTTTTGACCTGGTCTATAGGGAATATGGTGCCCTTTGACCTGGTCTATAGGGAATATGGGGCCTTTTGACCTGGTCTATAGGGAATATGGGGCCTTTTGACCTGGTCTATAGGGAATATGGGGCCTTTTGACCTGGTCTATAGGGAATATGGGGCCTTTTGACCTGGTCTATAGGGAATATGGGGCCTTTTGACCTGGTCTATAGGGAATATGGGGCCATTTGACCTATATGGAATATGGGACCTTTTGACCTGGTCTATAGGGAATATGGGGCCATTTGACCTGGTCTATAGGGAATATGGGGCCTTTTGACCTGGTCTATAGGGAATATGGGGCCTTTTGACCTGGTCTATAGGAAATATGGGACCATTTGACCTGGTCTATAGGGAATATGGGACCATTTGACCTGGTCTATAGGGAGTATGGGGCCATTTGACCTGGTCTATAGGGAGTATGGGGCCTTTTGACCTGGTCTATAGGGAATATGGGGCAATTTGACCTGGTCTATAGGGAATATGGGGTCTTTTGACCTGCTCTATAGGGAATATGGGGCCATTTGACCTATAGGGAATATGGGGCCATTTGACCTGGTCTATAGGGAATATGGGGCCTTTTGACCTATAGGGAATATGGGGCCATTTGACCTATAGGGAATATGGGACCTGTTGACCTGGTCTATAGGGAATATGGGGCCATTTGACCTGGTCTATAGGGAATATGGGGCTTTTTGACCTGGTCTATAGAGAATATGGGGCCTTTTGACCTGGTCTATAGGGGATATGGGACCATTTGACCTGGTCTATAGGGAATATGAGGCCATTTGACCTGGTCTATAGGGAGTATGGGGCCATTTGACCTGGTCTATAGGGAATATGGGGTCTTTTGACCTGCTCTATAGGGAATATGGGGCCATTTGACCTATAGGGAATATGGGGCCATTTGACCTGGTCTATAGGGAATATCAATCAAGTTTCAAGTTTATTTTATATAGCCCTTCGTACATCAGCTAATATCTCGAAGTCCTGTACAGAAACCCAGCCTAAAACCCCAAACAGCAAGCAATGCAGGTGTAGAAGCACGGTGGCTAGGAAAAACTCCCTAGAAAGGCCAAACCCTAGGAAGAAACCTAGAGAGGAACCAGGCTAATATGGGGCCATTTGACCTGGTCTATAGGGAATATGGGGCCATTTGACCTGGTCTATAGGGAATATGGGGCCATTTGACCTATAGGGAATATGGGGCCATTTGCCCTGGTCTGTAGGGAATATCAATCAAGTTTCAAGTTTATTTTATATAGCCCTTCGTACATCAGCTAATATCTCGAAGTGCTGTACAGAAACCCAGCCTATAACCCCAAACAGCAAGTAATGCAGGTGTAGAAGCACGGTGGCTAGGAAAAACTCCCTAGAAAGGCCAAACCCTAGGAAGAAACCTAGAGAGGAACCCGGCTAATATGTGGCCTTTTGACCTGGTCTATAGGGAATATGGTGCCTTTTGACCTGGTCTATAGGGAATATGGGGCCTTTTGACCTGGTCTATAGGGAATGTGGGGCCTTTTGACCTGGTCTATAGGGAATATGGGGCCTTTTGACCTGGTCTATAGGGAATGTGGGGCCTTTTGACCTGGTCTATAGGGAATATGGGGCCATTTGACCTGGTCTATAGGGAATATGGGGCCATTTGACCTGGTCTATAGGGAATATGGGGCCATTTGACCTATAGGGAATATGGGAACTTTTGACCTGGTCTATAGGGAATATGGGGCCTTTTGACCTATAGGGAATATGGGGCCATTTGACCTGGTCTATAGGGAATATGGGGCCTTTTGACCTGGTCTATAGGGAGTATGGGGCCATTTGACCTGGTCTATAGGGAATATGGGGTCTTTTGACCTGCTCTATAGGGAATATGGGGCCATTTGACCTATAGGGAATATGGGGCCATTTGACCTGGTCTATAGGGAATATCAATCAAGTTTCAAGTTTATTTTATATAGCCCTTCGTACATCAGCTAATATCTCGAAGTCCTGTACAGAAACCCAGCCTAAAACCCCAAACAGCAAGCAATGCAGGTGTAGAAGCACGGTGGCTAGGAAAAACTCCCTAGAAAGGCCAAACCCTAGGAAGAAACCTAGAGAGGAACCAGGCTAATATGGGGCCATTTGACCTGGTCTATAGGGAATATGGGGCCATTTGACCTGGTCTATAGGGAATATGGGGCCATTTGACCTATAGGGAATATGGGGCCATTTGCCCTGGTCTGTAGGGAATATCAATCAAGTTTCAAGTTTATTTTATATAGCCCTTCGTACATCAGCTAATATCTCGAAGTGCTGTACAGAAACCCAGCCTATAACCCCAAACAGCAAGTAATGCAGGTGTAGAAGCACGGTGGCTAGGAAAAACTCCCTAGAAAGGCCAAACCCTAGGAAGAAACCTAGAGAGGAACCCGGCTAATATGTGGCCTTTTGACCTGGTCTATAGGGAATATGGTGCCTTTTGACCTGGTCTATAGGGAATATGGGGCCTTTTGACCTGGTCTATAGGGAATGTGGGGCCTTTTGACCTGGTCTATAGGGAATATGGGGCCTTTTGACCTGGTCTATAGGGAATGTGGGGCCTTTTGACCTGGTCTATAGGGAATATGGGGCCATTTGACCTGGTCTATAGGGAATATGGGGCCATTTGACCTGGTCTATAGGGAATATGGGGCCATTTGACCTATAGGGAATATGGGAACTTTTGACCTGGTCTATAGGGAATATGGGGCCTTTTGACCTATAGGGAATATGGGGCCATTTGACCTGGTCTATAGGGAATATGGGGCCTTTTGACCTGGTCTATAGGGAATATGGGGCCTTTTGACCTGGTCTATAGGGAATATGGGGTCATTTGACCTATATGGAATATGGGACCTTTTGACCTGGTCTATAGGGAATATGGGGCCTTTTGACCTGGTCTATAGGGAATATGGGGCCTTTTGACCTGGTCTATAGGGAATTTGGGGCCTTTTGACCTGGTCTATAGGGAATATGGGACCATTTGACCTGGTCTATAGGGAATATGGGACCATTTGACCTGGTCTATAGGGAATATGGGGCCATTTGACCTGGTCTATAGGGAGTATGGGGCCATTTGACCTGGTCTATAGGGAGTATGGGGCCTTTTGACCTGGTCTATAGGGAATATGGGGCCTTTTGACCTGGTCTATAGGGAATATGGGGCCATTTGACCTATAGGGAATATGGGGCCATTTGCCCTGGTCTGTAGGGAATATCAATCAAGTTTCAAGTTTATTTTATATAGCCCTTCGTACATCAGCTAATATCTCGAAGTGCTGTACAGAAACCCAGCCTATAACCCCAAACAGCAAGTAATGCAGGTGTAGAAGCACGGTGGCTAGGAAAAACTCCCTAGAAAGGCCAAACCCTAGGAAGAAACCTAGAGAGGAACCCGGCTAATATGTGGCCTTTTGACCTGGTCTATAGGGAATATGGTGCCTTTTGACCTGGTCTATAGGGAATATGGGGCCTTTTGACCTGGTCTATAGGGAATGTGGGGCCTTTTGACCTGGTCTATAGGGAATATGGGGCCTTTTGACCTGGTCTATAGGGAATGTGGGGCCTTTTGACCTGGTCTATAGGGAATATGGGGCCATTTGACCTGGTCTATAGGGAATATGGGGCCATTTGACCTGGTCTATAGGGAATATGGGGCCATTTGACCTATAGGGAATATGGGAACTTTTGACCTGGTCTATAGGGAATATGGGGCCTTTTGACCTATAGGGAATATGGGGCCATTTGACCTGGTCTATAGGGAATATGGGGCCTTTTGACCTGGTCTATAGGGAATATGGGGCCTTTTGACCTGGTCTATAGGGAATATGGGGTCATTTGACCTATATGGAATATGGGACCTTTTGACCTGGTCTATAGGGAATATGGGGCCTTTTGACCTGGTCTATAGGGAATATGGGGCCTTTTGACCTGGTCTATAGGGAATTTGGGGCCTTTTGACCTGGTCTATAGGGAATATGGGACCATTTGACCTGGTCTATAGGGAATATGGGACCATTTGACCTGGTCTATAGGGAATATGGGGCCATTTGACCTGGTCTATAGGGAGTATGGGGCCATTTGACCTGGTCTATAGGGAGTATGGGGCCTTTTGACCTGGTCTATAGGGAATATGGGGCCTTTTGACCTGGTCTATAGGGAATATGGGGCCTTTTGACCTGGTATATAGGGAATATGGGGCCATTTGCCCTGGTCTGTAGGGAATATCAATCAAGTTTCAAGTTTATTTTATATAGCCCTTCGTACATCAGCTAATATCTCGAAGTGCTGTACAGAAACCCAGCCTATAACCCCAAACAGCAAGCAATGCAGGTGTAGAAGCACGGTGGCTAGGAAAAACTCCCTAGAAAGGCCAAACCCTAGGAAGAAACCTAGAGAGGAACCCGGCTAATATGTGGCCTTTTGACCTGGTCTATAGGGAATATGGTGCCTTTTGACCTGGTCTATAGGGAATATGGGGCCTTTTGACCTGGTCTATAGGGAATATGGGGCCTTTTGACCTGGTCTATAGGGAATATGGGGCCTTTTGACCTGGTCTATAGGGAATATGGGGCCTTTTGACCTGGTCTATAGGGAATATGGGGCCTTTTGACCTGGTCTATAGGGAATATGGGGCCATTTGACCTATATGGAATATGGGACCTTTTGACCTGGTCTATAGGGAATATGGGGCCATTTGACCTGGTCTATAGGGAATATGGGGCCTTTTGACCTGGTCTATAGGGAATATGGGGCCTTTTGACCTGGTCTATAGGAAATATGGGACCATTTGACCTGGTCTATAGGGAATATGGGGCCATTTGACCTGGTCTATAGGGAATATGGGGCCATTTGACCTGGTCTATAGGGAGTATGGGGCCTTTTGACCTGGTCTATAGGGAGTATGGGGCCTTTTGACCTGGTCTATAGGGAATATGGGGCCTTTTGACCTGGTATATAGGGAATATGGGGCCATTTGACCTGGTCTATAGGGAATATCAATCAAGTTTCAAGTTTATTTAATATAGCCCTTCGTACATCAGCTAATATCTCGAAGTGCTGTACAGAAACCCAGCCTAAAACCCCAAACAGCAAGCAATGCAGGTGTAGAAGCACGGTGGCTAGGAAAAACTCCCTAGAAAGGCCAAACCCTAGGAAGAAACCTAGAGAGGAACCAGGCTAATATCGGGCCATTTGACCTGGTCTATAGGGAATATGGGGCCATTTGACCTGGTCTATAGGGAATATGGGGCCTTTTGACCTGGTCTATAGGGAATATGGGACCTTTTGACCTGGTCTATAGGGAATATGGGGCCTTTTGACCTGGTCTATAGGGAATATGGGGCCTTTTGACCTGGTCTATAGGGAATATGGGGCCATTTGACCTGGTCTATAGGGAATATGGGGCCATTTGACCTGGTCTATAGGGAATATGGGGCCATTTGACCTATAGGTAATATGGGGCCATTTGACCTATAGGGAATATGGGAGCTTTTGACCTGGTCTATAGGGAATAAAGGGCCATTTGACCTATAGGGAATAAAGGGCCATTTGACCTATAGGGAATATGGGACCTTTTGACCTGGTCTATAGGGAATATGGGGCCATTTGACCTGGTCTATAGGGAATATGGGGCTTTTTGACCTGGTCTATAGAGAATATGGGGCCTTTTGACCTGGTCTATAGGGGATATGGGACCATTTGACCTGGTCTATAGGGAATATGAGGCCATTTGACCTGGTCTATAGGGAGTATGGGGCCATTTGACCTGGTCTATAGGGAATATGGGGTCTTTTGACCTGCTCTATAGGGAATATGGGGCCATTTGACCTATAGGGAATATGGGGCCATTTGACCTGGTCTATAGGGAATATCAATCAAGTTTCAAGTTTATTTTATATAGCCCTTCGTACATCAGCTAATATCTCGAAGTCCTGTACAGAAACCCAGCCTAAAACCCCAAACAGCAAGCAATGCAGGTGTAGAAGCACGGTGGCTAGGAAAAACTCCCTAGAAAGGCCAAACCCTAGGAAGAAACCTAGAGAGGAACCAGGCTAATATGGGGCCATTTGACCTGGTCTATAGGGAATATGGGGCCATTTGACCTGGTCTATAGGGAATATGGGGCCATTTGACCTATAGGGAATAAAGGGCCATTTGACCTATAGGGAATATGGGGCCTTTTGACCTGGTCTATAGGGAATATGGGACCTTTTGACCTGGTCTATAGGGAATATGGGGCCATTTGACCTGGTCTATAGGGAATATGGGGCCTTTTGACCTGGTCTATAGGGAATATGGGGCCTTTTGACCTGGTCTATAGGGAATATGGGGCCATTTGACCTGGTCTATAGGGAATATGGGGCCATTTGACCTGGTCTATAGGGAATATGGGGCCTTTTGACCTATAGGGAATATGGGGCCATTTGACCTGGTCTATAGGGAATATGGGGCCTTTTGACCTGGTCTATAGGGAATATGGGGCCTTTTGACCTGGTCTATAGGGAATATGGGAACTTTTGACCTGGTCTATAGGGAATATGGGGCCATTTGACCTGGTCTATAGGGAATATGGGGCCATTTGACCTATAGGGAATATGGGGCCATTTGACCTATAGGGAATATGGGACCTTTTGACCTGGTCTATAGGGAATACGGGGCCATTTGACCTGGTCTATAGGGAATACGGGGCCATTTGACCTGGTCTACAGGGAATATGGGGCCTTTTGACCTATAGGGAATATGTGGGACCATGTTGACCCTGGTCTATAGGGAATATGGGGCCTTTTGACACAGGGTACATATAGGGAATATGGGGCCTTTTGACCTGGTCCTATAGGGAATGATGGGGCCATTGTGAACTATATGGGATATATGGGACCTTTTGACCTGGTCTATAGGGAATATGGGGCCTTATTTGGACCCGTGGTCATATAGGGAAATTATGGGGCCTTTGACCTGGCTCTATAGGAAGTATGGGACCATTTGACCTGGGTCTAGAGGGAATATGGGGCCATTTGACCTGGTCTATAGGGAATGATGGGGCCATTTGACCTGGTCTATAGGGAGTATGGGGCCATTGACCTGGTCTGAAATAGGAGGTATGGGGTTCTTTTGAACCTGGTCCTATCAGGGAATATGGGGCCCTTTTGACCTGGTCTATAGGGAATATGGGGCCCTTTTGACCTGGTATATTAGGGAATATGGGGCCATTTGAACTGACAATGAAAAGGTATCTGTCGTCTCTTAATCCCTCAGTCAGCCCGTACATCCCCCTACTACCAGTCAGCCCGTCTCTACTACCAGTCAGCCCGTCTCTACTACCAGTCAGCCCGTCTCTACTACCAGTCAGCCCGTCTCTACTACCAGTCAGCCCGTCTCTACTACCAGACAGCCCGTCTCTACTACATCCCCCTACTACCAGTCAGCCCGTCTCTACTACATCCCCTACTACCAGTCAGCCCGTCTCTACTACATCCCCCTACTACCAGTCAGCCCGTCTCTACTACATCCCCCTACTACCAGTCAGCCCGTCTCTACTACCAGTCAGCCCGTCTCTACTACCAGTCAGCCCGTCTCTACTACCAGTCAGCCCGTCTCTACTACCAGTCAGCCCGTCTCTACTACCAGTCAGCCCGTCTCTACTACATCCCCCTACTACCAGTCAGCCCGTCTCTACTACCAGTCAGCCCGTCTCTACTACCAGTCAGCCCGTCTCTACTACATCCCCCTACTACCAGTCAGCCCGTCTCTACTACCAGTCAGCCTGTCTCTACTACCAGACAGCCCGTCTCTACTACCAGTCAGCCCGTCTCTACTACCAGTCAGCCCGTCTCTACTACCAGTCAGCCCGTCTCTACTACCAGTCAGCCCGTCTCTACTACATCCCCCTACTACCAGTCAGCCCGTCTCTATTACATCCCCCTACTACCAGTCAGACCGTCTCTACTACATCCCCCTACTACCAGTCAGACCGTCTCTACTACCAGTCAGCCTGTCTCTACTACCAGACAGCCCGTCTCTACTACCAGACAGCCCGTCTCTACTACCAGTCAGCCCGTCTCTACTACCAGTCAGCCCGTCTCTATTACATCCCCCTACTACCAGACAGCCCGTCTCTACTACCAGTCAGCCCGTCTCTACTACCAGTCAGCCCGTCTCTACTACATCCCCCTACTACGACAGCCCGTCTCTACTACCAGTCAGCCTGTCTCTACTACCAGACAGCCCGTCTCTACTACCAGTCAGCCCGTCTCTACTACCAGTCAGCCCGTCTCTACTACCAGTCAGCCCGTCTCTACTACCAGTCAGCCCGTCTCTACTACCAGTCAGCCTGTCTACTACATCCCCCTACTACCAGACAGCCCGTCTCTACTACATCCCCCTACTACCAGTCAGCCCGTCTCTACTACATCCCCCTACTACCAGTCACCGTCTCTACTACATCCCCCTACTACCAGTCAGCCCGTCTCTACTACATCCCCCTACTACCAGTCAGCCCGTCTCTACTACATCCCCCTACTACCAGTCAGCCCGTCTCTACTACATCCCCCTACTACCAGACAGCCCGTCTCTACTACATCCCCCTACTACCAGTCAGCCCGTCTCTATTACATCCCCCTACTACCAGTCAGCCCGTCTCTACTACATCCCCCTACTACCAGTCAGCCTGTCTCTACTACCAGTCAGCCCGTCTCTACTACATCCCCCTACTACCAGTCAGCCCGTCTCTACTACATCCCCCTACTACCAGTCAGCCCGTCTCTACTACCAGTCAGCCTGTCTCTACTACCAGTCAGCCTGTCTCTACTACCAGTCAGCCCGTCTCTACTACATCCCCCTACTACCAGTCAGCCCGTCTCTACTACATCCCCCTACTACCAGACAGCCCGTCTCTACTACATCCCCCTACTACCAGTCAGCCCGTCTCTACTACCAGTCAGCCCGTCTCTACTACATCCCCCTACCACCAGACGACGGCCCGTCTCTACCACCAGACGACGGCCCGTCTCTACCACCAGACGACGGCCCGTCTCTACCACCAGACGACGGCCCGTCTCTACCACCAGACGACGGCCCGTCTCTACCACCAGACGACGGCCCGTCTCTACCACCAGACGCCCGTCTCTACCACCAGACGACGGCCCGTCTCTACCACCAGACGACGGTCCGTCTCTACCACCAGACGACGGTCCGTCTCTACCACCAGACGACGGTCCGTCTCTACCACCAGACGACGGTCCGTCTCTACCACCAGACGACGGTCCGTCTCTACCACCAGACGACGGTCCGTCTCTACCACCAGACGACGGTCCGTCTCTACCACCAGACGAGTCGTCTCTCACCACGACGGTCCGTCTCTACCACCAGACGACGGTCCGTCTCTACCACCAGACGACAGTCCGTCTCTACCACCAGACGACAGTCCGTCTCTACCACCAGACGACAGTCCGTCTCTACCACCAGACGACAGTCCGTCTCTACCACCAGACGACAGTCCGTCTCTACCACCAGACAGTCCGTCTCTACCACCAGACAGTCCGTCTCTACTACACCAATACTCACTTAGCTGTGCTCTCGTCCACATCCTGTTCCTTATTTGGTGACTCTGTCCCCGTCGTTCTCTCCCCCAACTCTCCTTCACCCCCGTCTTCCCCCCGGGACACCCGGCTGCCATTGTATTTCTCCAGGGGACACTTGGAGGGTGGCTGGGTAGGAAGAAGGGATTCAGAATCAGACACTGGGTCCTGGTCCTCTTTAGATAGCTCACGCCACATTTTCTGGAGGAAACAGAGAAAGAGGGGAGAGAGAGAGATTAACTCAAATAGAAGTTTGATGAAATCACTTGCCTCTGAGCCAGCCGCCCCACAGGTGCTCTACTTGTACTAGAGAGGAGTCCCCTACGATGTACTTGTCTCCTTACAGCTAGCCAGGTGCGTTAGCCGCCTGTAGCCAGGTGCGTTAGCCGCCTGTAGCTAGTTGCGTTAGCCGCCTGTAGCTAGTTGCGTTAGCCGCATGTACTATAGAGCAGTCCCCCATGATGTACTTGGCCCCCTCCAGGACAGCCCTGTAAGAGAAGTATCTACTTGTCCTAGAGAGGGTTAGCTGTGTTACCTGTACAGAGCAGTCCCCCATGATGTACTTGGCTCCCTCCAGGACAGCCCTGTAGGAGAAACGTAGCTGGTCAGGAGTCTGGATCAGACCCATACGGTACTTCCTCATGTCCAGCAGCACAGCCTTGATGTCCACAGACGATGGGTCTTTCCTCTTGTCCATCTGACACCACCGAGACAGACAAAGACACCACAGAAACAGAAAAAGACACCACCGAGACAGACAAAGACACCACAGAAACAGAAAAAGACACCACAGGTTTAGTGGTTGAGTGCTGAAGACGTATTTGTTGGCTGTGAACATTCCTTTTGCTTTAAATGCTCATCATGCTTTTTCCATTTAATCTAATTCAATTCAACTATTTATTCCCTAAGGGGCAATTAAGAAAGGCAATTTAGGTTACAAAAATATCCACATATAATACAGTATAGAGACATCACTCTCACAGTGTTTATAGCATGGGTGTCAAACTCCCCAGCTAGCTAATGAGCCTACATGTAGTCTCTTCACTCTCCCCAGCTAGCTAACAGACCTACATGTAGTCTCTTCACTCTCCCCAGCTAGCTAACAGACCTACATGTAGTCTCTTCACTCTCCCCAGCTAGCTAATGATCCTACATGTAGTCTCTTCACTCTCCCCAGCTAGCTAACAGACCTACATGTAGTCTCTTCACTCTCCCAGTAGCTAATGACCTACATGTAGTCTCTTCACTCTCTCCAGCTAGCTAACATACCTACATGTAGTCTCTTCACTCTCCCCAGCTAGCTAACAGACTACATGTAGTCTCTTCACTCTCCCCAGCTAGCTAATGATCCTACATGTAGTCTCTTCACTCTCCCCAGCTAGCTAATGATCCTACATGAGTCTCTTCACTCTCCCCAGCTAGCTAATGATCCTACTGTAGTCTCTTCACTCTCCCCAGCTAGCTAACAGACCTACATGTAGTCTCTTCACTCTCCCCAGCTAGCTAACAGACCTACATGTAGTCTCTTCACTCTCCCAGCTAGCTAAAGACTACATGTAGTCTCTTCACTCTCCCCAGTAGCTAACAGACCTACATGTAGTCTCTTCCATCTCCCAGCTAGCTAACAGACCTACATGTAGTCTCTTCACTCTCCCCAGCTAGCTAACAGACCTACATGTAGTCTCTTCACTCTCCCCAGCTAGCTAACAGACCTACATGTAGTCTCTTCACTCTCCCCAGCTAGCTATGATCCTACATGTAGTCTCTTCACTCTCCCCAGCTAGCTAACAGACACATGTAGTCTCTTCACTCTCCCCAGCTAGATAATGATCCTACATGTAGTCTCTTCACTCTCCCCAGCTAGCTAATGACCTACATGTAGTCTCTTCACTCTCCCCAGCTAGCTAATGATCCTACATGTAGTCTCTTCACTCTCCCCAGCTAGCTAAGACCTACATGTATCTCTTCACTCTCCCCAGCTAGCTAATGACCTACATGTAGCTCTCTCACTCTCCCAGCTAGCTAAGACCTACATGTAGTCTCTTCACTCTCCCAGCTAGCTAATGACTACATGTAGTCTCTTCACTCTCCCAGCTAGCTAAGGATCCTACATGTAGTCTCTCACTCTCCCAGCTATAATGATCCTACATGTAGTCTCTTCACTCTCCCCAGCTAGCTAATGATCCTACATGTAGTCTCTTCACTCTCCCAGCTAGCTAAGACCTACATGTAGTCTCTTCACTCTCCCCACAGCTAACAGACCTACATGTAGTCTCTTACTCTCCCAGCTAGCTAACAGACCTACATGTAGTCTCTTCACTCTCCCCAGCTAGCAATGACCTACATGTAGTCTTCTCACTCTCCCCAGTAGCTAATGATCTACATGTAGTCTCTTCATCTCCCAGCTAGCTAATGATCCTACATGTAGTCTCTTCACTCTCCCCAGCTAGCTAAGACCTACATGTAGTCTCTTCACTTCCCCAGCTAGCTAACAGACCTACATGTAGTCTCTTCACTCTCCCCCGCTAGCTAACAGACCTACAGTGTCTCTTCACTCTCCAGCTAGCACAGACTCCATGTAGTCTCTTCACTCTCCCAGCTAGCTAATGATCCTACATGTAGTCTCTTCACTCTCCCCAGCAGCTAAGATCCTACATGTAGTCTCTTCACTCTCCCCAGCTAGCTAACAGACCTACATGTAGTCTCTTCACTCTCCCCAGTAGCTAACAGACCTACATGTCGTCTCTTCACTCTCCAGCTAGCTACAGACCTACATGTAGTCTCTTCACTCTCCCCAGCTAGCTAACAGACCTACATGTAGTCTCTTCACTCTCCCCAGCTAGCTAACAACCTACATGTAGTCTCTTCACTCTCCCCAGCTAGCTAATGATCCTACATGTAGTCTCTTCACTCTCCCCAGCTAGCTAATGATCCTACATGTAGTCTCTTCACTCTCCCAGCTAGCTAATGATCCTACATGTAGTCTCTTCACTCCCCAGCTAGCTAAGATCCTACATGTAGTCTTTCACTCTCCCCAGCTAGCTAATGATCCTACATGTAGTCTCTTCACTCTCCCCAGCTAGCTAACAGACCTACATGTAGTATCTTCCTCCCCAGCTAGCTAACAGACCCACATGTAGTCTCTTCACTCTCCCCAGCTAGCTAACAGACCTACATGTAGTCTCTTCACTCCCCAGCTAGCTAACAGACCTACATGTAGTCTCTTCACTCTCCCCAGCTAGCTAACAGACCTACATGTAGTCTCTTCACCTCTCCCAGCTAGCTAACAGACCTACATGTAGTCTCTTCACTCTCCCCAGCTAGCTAATGAGCCTACATGTAGTCTCTTCACTCCCCCAGCTAGCTAATGAGCCTACATGTAGTCTCTTCACTCTCCCCAGCTAGCTAATGATCCTACATGTAGTCTCTCACTCTCCCCAGCTAGCTAATGATCCTACATGTAGTCTCTTCACTTCCCAGCTAGCTAATGATCTACATGTAGTCTCTCACTCTCCCCAGCTAGCTAATGATCCTACATGTAGTCTCTTCATCTCCCCAGCTAGCTACAGACCACATGTAGTCTCTTCACTCTCCCAGCTAGCTAACAGACCTACATGTAGTCTCTTCACTCTCCCCAGCTAGCTAACAGACCTACATGTAGTCTCTTCATCTCCCCAGCTAGCTAATGACCTACATGTAGTCTCTTCACTCTCCCCAGCTAGCTAATGATCCTACATGTAGTCTCTCACTCTCCCCAGCTAGCTAATGATCCTACATGTAGTCTTTCACTCTCCCCAGCTAGCTAATGATCCTACATGTAGTCTCTTCACTCTCCCCAGCTAGCTAATGATCCTACATGTAGTCTCTCACTCTCCCCAGCTAGCTACAGACCTACATGTAGTCTCTTCACTCTCCCCAGCTAGCTAACAGACTACATGTAGTCTTTCACTCCCCAGCTAGCTAACAGACCTACCTGTAGTCTCTTCACTCTCCCCAGCTAGCTAACAGACCTACATGTAGTCTCTTCACTCTCCCAGCTAGCTACAGACCTACATGTAGTCTCTTCACTCTCCCCAGCTAGCTAACAGACCTACATGTAGTCTCTTCACTCTCCCCAGCTAGCTAACAGACACTACATGTAGTCTCTTCCATCTCCCCAGCTAGTAACAGACCTACACGTAGTCTCTTCACTCTCCCCAGCTAGCTAATGATCCTACATGTAGTCTCTTCACTCTCTTAGCTAGACTAACAACCTCACAGTAGTCTTCACTCCCAGCTAGCTAACGACCTACATGTAGTCTCTTCAATCTCCCCAGCTAGCTAACAGACCTACATGTAGTCTCTTCAATCTCCCCAGCTAGCTAAACAGACCTACATGTAGTCTTTCACTCTCCCCAGCTAGCTAACAGACCTACATGTAGTCTCTTCACTCTCCCCCAGGTAGCTAACAGACCTACATGTAGTCTCTTCACTCTCCCCAGCTAGCTAACAGACCTACATGTAGTCTCTTCACTCTCCCCAGCTAGCTAACAGACCTACATGTAGTCTCTTCACTCTCTCCAGCTAGCTAACAGACCTACATGTAGTCTCTTCACTCTCCCCAGCTAGCTAATGATCCTACATGTAGTCTCTTCACTCTCCCCAGTAGCTAACAGACCTACATGTGTCTCTTCACTCTCCCCAGCTAGCTAATGATCCTACAGTAGTCTCTTCACTCTCCCCAGCTAGCTAATGATCCTACATGTAGTCTCTTCACTCTCCCAGCTAGCTAATGACCTACATGTAGTCTCTTCACTCTCCCCAGCTAGCTACAGACCTACATGTAGTCTCTTCACTCTCCCCAGCTAGCTAACAGACCTACATGTAGTCTCTTCACTCTCCCCAGCTAGCTAACAGACCTACATGTAGTCTCTTCACTCTCCCCAGCTAGCTAAAAGACCACATGTAGTCTCTTCACTCTCCCCAGCTAGCTAACAGACCTACATGTAGTCTCTTCACTCTCCCCAGCTAGCTAATGATCTACATGTAGTCTCTTCACTCTCCCCAGCTAGCTAATGATCCTACATGTAGTCTCTTCACTCTCCCAGCTAGCTAATGATCCTACATGTAGTCTCTTCACTCTCCCCAGCTAGCTAAATGACCTACATGTAGTCTCTTCACTCTCCCAGTAGCTAACAGACCTACATGTAGTCTCTTCACTCTCCCAGCTAGCTAACAGACCTACATGTAGTCTCTTCACTCTCCCCAGCTAGCTAATGAGCCTACATGTAGTTCTTCACTCTCCCCAGCTGCTAAAGATCCTACATGTAGTCTCTTCACTCTCCCAGCTAGCTAAGACCTACATGTGTCTTTCACTTCCCCAGCTAGCTAATGACCTATGTAGTCTCTTCACTCTCCCCAGCTAGCTAATTACCTACATGTAGTCTCTTCACTCTCCCCAGCTAGCTAATGATCCTACATGTAGTCTCTTCACTCTCCCCAGCTAGCTAAAAGACCTACATGTAGTCTCTTTACTCTCCCAGCTAGCTAAAAGACCTACATGTAGTCTCTTCACTCTCCCCAGCTAGCTAACAGACCTACATGTAGTCTCTTCACTCTCCCCAGCTAGCTAACAGACCTACATGTAGTCTCTTCACTCTCCCCAGCTAGCTAACAGACCTACACATGTAGTCTCTTCACTCTCCCCAGCTAGCTAATGATCTACATGTAGTCTCTTCACTCTCCCCAGCTAGCTAACAGACCTACATGTAGTCTTTCACTCTCCAGCTAGCTAACAGACCTACATGTAGTCTCTTCACTCTCCCCAGCTAGCTAACAGACCTACATGTAGTCTCTTCACTCTCCCCAGCTAGCTAATGAGCCTACATGTAGTCTCTCACTCTCCCCAGCTAGCTAATGATCCTACATGTAGTCTCTTCACTCTCCCCAGCTAGCTAACAGACCTACATGTAGTCTCTTCACTCTCCCCAGCTAGCTAATGATCCTACATGTAGTCTCTTCACTCTCCCAGTAGCTAACAGACCTACATGTAGTCTCTTCACTCTCCCCAGCTAGCTAACAGACCTACATGTAGTCTCTTCACTCTCCAGCTAGCTAACAGACCTACATGTAGTCTCTTCACTCTCCCCAGCTAGCTAATGATCCTACATGTAGTCTCTTCACTCTCCCCAGCTAGCAATGATCCTACATGTAGTCTCTTCACTCTCCCCAGCTAGCTAACAGACCTACATGTAGTCTCTTCACATCTCCCCAGCTAGCTAACAGACTACATGTAGTCTCTTCACTCTCCAGCTAGCTAACAGACCTACATGTAGTCTCTTCACTCTCCCAGCTAGCTAACAGACCTACATGTTCTCTTCACTCTCCCAGCTAGCTAACAGACCTACATGTAGTCTCTTCACTCTCCCCAGCTAGCTAATGATCCTTACACATGTAGTTCTTCACTCTCCCCAGCTAGCTAATGATCCTACATGTAGTCTCTTCACTCTCCCAGCTAGCTAATGATCCTACATGTAGTCTCTTCACTCTCCCAGCTAGCTAACAACCTACATGTAGTCTCTTCACTCTCCCAGCTAGCAACAGACCTACATGTAGTCTCTTCACTCTCCCCAGCTAGCTAATGCATCCTACATGTAGTCTCTTCACTCTCCCCAGCTAGCTAATGATCCTAACATGTAGTCTCTCACTCTCCCCAGCTAGCTAAGACTACATGTGTCTCTTCACTCTCCAGCTAGCTAACAGACCTACATGTAGTCTCTTCACTCTCCCCAGCTAGCTAACAGACCTACTGTAGTCTACTTCACTCTCCCCAGA